>NC_137619.1:33922619-33929751 GCF_963280865.1 Gymnoscopelus braueri
GTATCATGACATTCATTTTCACTTTTTTTATTTTCAATGTTTTATTTGGGGTTTTATGACCTCAATTACACCCAAAAAACCTGAACTTAGAACATTCAGTGGATTTTCTGTGGTCTGGGGTTTTCTGAATAATTAGGCTGAAAAGTAATCTGAGCTTGGCCCTTCGACAGTGAGGTCACTGTCGATTAATCCCGCCCACTCTCCTCCTCGCCCCTCCCCTCCCCTATCCTTTCCTTTGGGGGGGGCGGAGCAGAGGCGATGATTGACAGGCAAAATCCCTCACCAGCGACACCCGCAGGCAAAGATTTCTTTTTTCATTGCAGTTGAAAAGGCTTTAGAAATGTGAGAGAAAAACACCTGCCATTGATCACTGGAATGGAATTTTCACTTAAAACTTTTTGTACACTTTTGAAGGACCAGGACAAAGACTTTGAATGTGGTGTAAAAGTGAATGTCATTAAACCTTTAAGAATAGTTTTTATACCCCACGCGACACGTTGTGAGCTTGTAGATCGGCTATTTCCGGCATGGAACACTGTCGTATGACTGTAAATCAGGCCATAAGGTAGATGGCACAGAGTGGCAAATCAATTCCCCATCAGCACCTGGGGTGCGAAGATATTAGTCTGGCATCTCTGTGTGGAAGAGAGGCTGTTTAAAAAAAAGATGCCTCTGGTTATAAACCCGCCCCCACAATTGCATACTGGGCCCTGATTGGTGCCCCACAGTTTAGGGGGGCAGCGAAATCCAATTACAACCGAGCGGAGCCAGACCAGATCTGCCGAGGGCAAATTATTATATTTTGCACTGGCAGATTCGTCTGGTTTCCAGGCTAACCCTATACCCAACAAAAAGGATGTTGTCCTTAACTGGTGGACCGCTCAAGTCAGTAGATATAGCGAATGTGAAACAACACTGCTGGTGTCAGTGGGAAGAGCATGGCATTAACATTACCAAGGGTTAGGGGTTTCATTCTCTTTGCAGTCCATTGGGCTTATCCTGGCACACTGCCTGAGTAAGTGATTTTGCTCACACTAGGCAGTGACAGTAATGTACGTGCCATGACAGAAATGGTATGCTATAATTTGTGCCGTCAAGGAGTGTCCCTTGATTCCTCTGAAACCCCCGCCCTTGGTGTGGAGACACCTCTTTGTAGCCAACTGCTCAGGGGTTATGCAGTGGTAATGTCTATAGCTTGGCATTTATCTACAAACCAAACAAGGCAACCTAGAGCTGTGCATAGTTGTAAAACGACACATTTCCACGTTAAATTAAAGTACAGCATTATCTTATGTCATATACAAAACCAGGCAATAGCTATTGCTTGAGGCAAGCTTTCAATTGAAATCCACCCTCATCCTGCTACCATTACTCAGGAGTTATGTACAACAATGTGTTAACAACTTAAGCTCTGCATGCTTTGTCAAATGACAAATCCTATATTCAATTTGGCTTGTGGTCTCTTCGCGTTTCAATGTTAACGGGTGCGTTTCAATGTTAACAGGTTTTTTTTTGCCTCAGGTTTTCTTAAAGGGATAGTTCACCCCCAAAATGACTTTTTTTCTATCGATTAGTCACCCCATGGGGATATTTTTTTGTTTTTTACGGGGCCAGAGCTCTCAGCTCTGGACCTGTTTTAATGTTCCCCTCTTTTTTCTTCTCCCACTTTTGGCAGTTCTGGCTGAACCGTGCATACGCTTTTTACGAAACTTGGCCATATGGTAGATGGTCATGAAAAACTATCAAGAAATAATTCTCACAATCTTTCGTCAAAAGGTGGCGCTATAGCAAAATGCCAACTTTGAACAGGTACAACTCATGCCCTGTTTCACCTACAGCCATGAAACTTCAATATACATATGCGTCTACTCATGATCAACAACTTTCACACTCTGACTTTTGACCTCTGACCTTTAGATCTCCCACCATTTTGAATAATATGAAAAACAGTTAAAACCTATCTCCTCCTGGGATTTTTTAGTAATCTGCACGAAACGTTTTACACATGAACTTTGAACCTATGCCGAAAAACATGTGCAAAAGATTTTCCATAACTGAAAAAATGAAGCTTTAATGAGCCAATGAATATTGCAGTTTTATGACAATTATTCATCTGCCCCTAACACATACATGCAGACTCACATTTCTTTGAAACTTTGCGGTAATGTTGAGGGTCATTTCAAATATCACTGAAACCAATCTTACTCCAATTGGTCAAAGGGGGGCGCTATAGCGATTTTTTGAAAATGCAAACTTTAAACAGGCAAAAGTCATGTCTCGTTTGGCCAGTGCCTTGACTCATGAGGAACACATGTATCACGTTGACCAGTAAGCTCCGCCCTTAGATTGTCCGCAATTTTGAGCAGTTTGAAAAACACTTAAACCCAGGATTTTTCAGCTATTTGCGTGAAACTGTATCATCTGAGCGATCTCCTTTTTCACAGGTTTTTGTCTGTTGGTCCAATGGCTTCTCCCTTAACCCATTAAGACCTGGAACTGTGTCATTTTTAGATTTGAGATAAAAAGCATTATTTTACACTTTAGGCTATTCAAAAATAGCAGATATACAAGCTCATAGCGCGGCACCGAGTGCCGCGCTACGAGCTTGTAGATCTGCTATTTTTGAAAAATCGTGAAAATGTGTGCAAATCTTTGAATATATATATTTTTAAAGCGAACATTTTTAACTCAAATCGTTGCTTCTGGGGGGTCCCTGGAACAAAATATTTTGGTGGGGGTCCGCGGCCAAATACATATAATTTTGGGGGTCCTTGACATGAAAAAGATTGAGCACCACTGATATAGAAACATACGTTTTTCAGAAAACTGTTGAGATGTAGGAGACATGTAGAATCGGCTTCAGGTCTTAATGGGTTAAACGTGTGCCTCACAATCTGAAGGTTGCCAGTTCAAGCCTCACATGATGCAGACTCATTTAAGTTAAATTGCAAAAAACATGACTGTATCAATGAATACATGTGCAAACGGTAAATATAACATGAAATGCTTATTTGAGAGTATGTTTTTTCAATGTATGACGTACTTCATTGTGAAAATAGCCGATCTACAATCTCACAACTTTTCAGATAGCAACGTTTTGTGAGCTTGTAGATCGGCTGCTTTCACTGGTTTCGGTTTCGAGGAGACATACAATTTCTCTATTGGTAAATGGTTTGTGAACGAGTGATCTTAGTGTTAGTGTTAGTGTGAATTCTTTTTTCACTGGTTCTGGTCCGTTGGTCCAATGGCGTCTCGCTTCAGCATCAGCCTCTGGATCCAAGGTCGCCAGTTCAAGCCTCAACTCTTGCTGGCTACTTCTCAATTGTATCGCACAAAACATGACTGTATCAATTAATGCATGCGCAACTGTTAAAGGTAACATGAAATAATTCTTGGAGAGAGTATTTTTTGCAATATATTACAAAAGTGTGAAAATAGCCGATCTACAATCTCACAACTTTTCGGATAGCAACGTGTTTCTGAGCTTGTAGATCGGCTGCTGTGTTATCTCTTTTTTCACAGGTCTTGTCTGTTGGTCCAATGGCTTCTCCCTTAAGTGAGTGCCTCATGACTGCAAAGTTGCCGGTTCAAGCCTCACTTGATGCAGACTCATTTAAGTTGAATTGCAAAAAACATGAATGTATCAATGAATACATGTGCAAAGGGTAAAGATAACATGAAATGCTTATTTGAGAGGGTATGTTTTTGCAATGTATGACATACTTCATTCTGAAAATAGCCGATCTACAATCTCAAAACTTTTCAGATAGCAACGTGTTTCTGAGCTTGTAGATCGGCTGCTTTCACTGGTTCACTTTTATCTTCAACAGACAACCTCAGCCTGGACAAAGCTATAGCACTAAAGGTAGTGTTGCAGCCTGTCAATCCGAAGGTTGAGCGTTTGATTCCTGTTAATGGCAATAGGTTGAGACGTCCAATCAATCCATTCTGCTTCCATCTCTCTCTCTCTTCAATCTATTCCGTTTCCATGTCTCTCTCTCCGCCCTTAGATTGTCCGCAATTTTAAGCAGTTTGAAAAACACTTAAACCCAGGATTTTTCAGCTATTTGCGTGAAACTGTATCATCTGTCTGATCTCTTTTTTTCACAGATTTTATCTGTTGGTCCAATGGCTTCTCCCTTAAGTGAGTGCCACACGACCGCAAGGTTGCCGGTTCAAGCCTCACTTGATGCAGACTCATTTAAGTTGAATTGCAAAAAACATGACTGTATCAATGAATACATGTGCAAACGATAAAGATAACATGAAATGCTTATTTGAGAGTATGTTTTTTCAATGTATGACGTGAAAATAGCCGATCTACAATCTCACAACTTTTCAGATAGCAACGTGTTTCTGAGCTTGTAGATCAGCTACTTTCACCAGTTTCAGCCAGGGGCTTGGTTCATGACAGAAGGCAAAAATGTATGATCTTCAACAGACAACTTCAGCCTGGACGAAGCTGTAGCACTACAGGTCGTGTCTCAGCCTGTGAGTCCGAAGGTCGAGCGTTCGTTTCCTGTCAATAGCAATAGGTTGAGGTGTCTATGTGTGAGGTTCTTAACCTGGGATTGCCCCCCTGCGTCCTATGTATGTCCACCTCAGCTGGGTCGAGCTTAAAAGTAATTTCACCTGTTGGAATCATTTGCTTTGTCTCAATTTCAATCTATTCCGTTTCCATGTCTTATTGTGCTATTATTGCACTTTGCTTTTTGTCTGTCAGTCTCTCTGTCTCTGTGTCTCTCACTCTGTGTCTCTGTGTCTCTCTGTCTCTGTCTCTGTCTCTGTGTCTCTCTGTCTCTCTGTCTCTGTGTCTCTCTGTCTCTCTGTCTCTCTGTCTCTCTGTCTCTCTGTCTCTCTGTCTCTGTGTCTCTGTGTCTCTGTCTGTCTGTCTGTCTCTCACTCTGTCTGTCTGTCTGTCTGTCTGTCTGTCTGTCTGTCTGTCTGTCTGTCTGTCTGTCTGTCTGTCTGTCTGTCTGTCTGTGTCTCACTCTGTCTGTCTGTCTGTCTGTCTGTCTCTCACTCTGTCTGTCTGTCTGTCTGTCTGTCTGTCTGTCTGTCTGTCTGTCTGTCTGTCTGTCTGTCTGTCTGTCTGTCTGTCTGTCTGTCTGTCTGTCTGTCTGTCTGTCTGTCTGTCTGTCTGTCTGTCTCTCTGTGTCTCTGTCTCTCTGTCTGTCTCTCTGTCTCTCTGTCTCTGTCTCTGTGTCTCTGTCTGTCTCTCACTCTGTGTCTCTGTCTGTCTCTCACTCTGTGTCTCTGTCTGTCTCTCACTCTGTGTCTCTGTCTGTCTCTCACTCTGTGTCTCTGTCTGTCTCACACTCTGTGTCTCTGTCTGTCTCTCACTCTGTGTCTCTGTCTGTCTCTCACTCTGTGTCTCTGTCTGTCTCTCACTCTGTGTCTGTCTGTCTGTCTGTCTGTCTGTCTGTCTGTCTGTCTGTCTGTCTGTCTGTCTGTCTGTCTGTCTGTCTGTCTGTCTGTCTGTCTGTCTGTCTGTCTGTCTGTCTGTCTGTCTGTCTCTCACTCTGTCTCTGTGTCTCTCTGTCTCTGTGTCTCTCTGTCTCTCTGTCTCTGTCTGTCTGTCTGTCTCTCACTCTGTGTCTCTGTCTGTCTGTCTCTCACTCTGTGTCTCACTCTGTCTGTCTGTCTGTCTGTCTGTCTGTCTGTCTGTCTGTCTGTCTGTCTGTCTGTCTGTCTGTCTGTCTGTCTGTCTGTCTGTCTGTCTGTCTGTCTGTCTCTCACTCTGTCTGTCTGTCTGTCTGTCTGTCTGTCTGTCTGTCTGTCTGTCTGTCTGTCTGTCTGTCTGTCTGTCTGTCTGTCTGTCTGTCTGTCTGTCTCTCACTCTGTCTGTCTGTCTGTCTGTCTGTCTGTCTGTCTGTCTGTCTGTCTGTCTGTCTGTCTGTCTGTCTGTCTGTCTGTCTGTCTGTCTGTCTGTCTGTCTGTCTGTCTGTCTGTCTGTCTGTCTGTCTGTCTGTCTGTCTGTCTCTCACTCTGTCTGTCTGTCTGTCTGTCTGTCTGTCTGTCTGTCTGTCTGTCTGTCTGTCTGTCTGTCTGTCTGTCTGTCTGTCTGTCTGTCTCTCACTCTGTGTCTCTGTCTGTCTGTCTCTGTGTCTCTGTCTGTCTCTCACTCTGTGTCTCTGTCTGTCTGTCTGTCTGTCTGTCTGTCTGTCTCTCACTCTGTGTCTCTGTCTGTCTGTCTGTCTGTCTGTCTGTCTGTCTGTCTGTCTGTCTGTCTGTCTGTCTGTCTGTCTGTCTGTCTGTCTGTCTGTCTGTCTGTCTGTCTGTCTGTCTGTCTCTCACTCTGTCTCTGTGTCTCTCTGTCTGTCTCTGTGTCTCTCTGTCTGTCTCTCACTCTGTGTCTCTGTCTGTCTCTCACTCTGTGTCTCTGTGTCTCTGTCTGTCTCTCACTCTGTGTCTCTGTGTCTCTGTCTGTCTCTCACTCTGTGTCTCTGTCTGTCTCTCACTCTGTGTCTCTGTCTGTCTCTTACTCTGTGTCTCTGTGTCTCTGTCTGTCTCTCACTCTGTGTCTCTCACTCTGTGTCTCTGTCTCTGTGTCTGTCTCTCACTCTGTGTCTCTGTCTGTCTGTCTGTCTCTCACTCTGTGTCTCTGTCTGTCTGTCTGTCTCTCACTCTGTGTCTCTGTCTGTCTGTCTCTCACTCTGTGTCTCACTCTGTCTGTCTGTCTGTCAGTCTCTCACTCTGTCTGTCTGTCTGTCTGTCTGTCTGTTTGTCTGTCTCTCACTCTGTCTGTCTGTCTGTCTGTCTGTCTGTCTGTCTGTCTGTCTGTCTGTCTGTCTGTCTGTCTGTCTGTCTGTCTGTCTGTCTGTCTGTCTGTCTGTCTGTCTGTCTGTCTGTCTGTCTCTGTCTCTGTGTCTCTGTCTGTCTCTCACTCTGTGTCTCTGTCTGTCTGTCTGTCTCTCACTCTGTGTCTCTGTCTGTCTGTCTGTCTGTCTGTCTGTCTGTCTGTCTGTCTGTCTGTCTGTCTGTCTGTCTGTCTGTCTGTCTCTCACTCTGTCTCTGTGTCTCTCTGTCTGTCTCTCACTCTGTGTCTCTGTGTCTCTGTCTGTCTCTCACTCTGTGTCTCTGTCTGTCTCTCACTCTGTGTCTCTGTCTGTCTCTTACTCTGTGTCTCTGT
>NC_137619.1:33929951-34047451 GCF_963280865.1 Gymnoscopelus braueri
GTTTTTGTTGCATTTGTTTTTGTTGCAGCCAATAATTTGATGACCGGCAGTGGTTCCGGTAGGAGACACAAAATGTCTCCTTTGTATCTCCTACCAGAACCGCTGCCTACCGGTCCGCTGGTCATCAAATTATTGGCTTAGGAATGCGACAAAAACATAATTCAAGTCTCCATGGGGAGACTAATCGATAGATTTTTTTTTTCTTCTCGGGGTGATTTTAAGAACTACACAGTAAAACAATTTGTGGTGATTTAAGAATGTACTCTTATAGGTCGACTCTAACACTCTCAGAGATAAACACATGGTGTGCATAGGAGGGACTTGTGTAGTCCAGTGGTGGAAAAAGTACTGGTTGTACTTTGTAAAATGTACTTGGTTACTTTACACTGAAGTCACACACTTACTGGTCTTTGTCCAGAACACAGAAGGAGTCCAGGAAGGGAAAGTTGGCAGCAATGCTCTCAAAATCCTCTTGAGAGATGTAGCCATCATGGTCATGGTCATAATTCCTGAATACAGACTTCCCAGAATCAGAAAGAATAAATAAAAATAAAGTACATTACTTTAATAATAGCACACACAACAGGACTATCAGTAATTGCTTCAGGGCCTATTTGGTATTGTTAGGGGGAACAATTGCTTGGAAATTATGAATTACGACCCACGCCCACGCCCTCTCTTATTACACATTTTCCAATGCTTTCATCAATGTGTACTCACACAGTCTATTCATAATGCAATACGAGTGCTGACATTGTGCACCTTAATCCCATGTACAAGTGCTGACTTTTGTCTTTTTTTGTGTGTTTCTCGCACCTTAAAAACTTGCACAAAAACAACTTTCGCCCACCTTTTTACTTACAAAATCTGTGATAAAGTTGATTCTGATTCTGATTCTACAGTATGTGAGCATTCATTTCAAAAGGGCTGGTGTCTATTGACCGTAAAAAGGATGCCCACTCACATCGACCACCTTCCTGATGTGCTTGTTGACGACAGAGGGGTCTGGCTTGGTGGTCACACCTGAGGCCCAGTCCAATGGAGCAAGGGGCTTGTTGGGAGTGGTTGGAGAGGTAGGCTGTGGAGATGGAACACACATACAGCGCTCCATTACATGACCATTCCACATGCAAAAAGCAGAACTGTATTGTTTTAGTTTCAAGTGCAATTGTGGGCAGGCTACAGTATATCTGTTCAGTATGTTCAGGGTCAATGTCTCATACCATCAGCAAAACACAAAGAAAGAGAGCCCGCAGCCAACAACACTCAACCGGACCAAAGTGGTTTCATGTCGTTAACGTATATTAATAACATGGTTTCGTGTCCCTAACGTATATTATACATTTACATCGTGTGAATTAATCGAACAAAATAAATGCCCCCCCACTGTGTCTGGGCGTTTAGTTATGCCAGTCACTATGCTTAACAACTTACCAAAGATTTGGGGTTTCGTGGTTCCCTTAGCAATGATAGCTCATAAATCTCATCTTCTGTGTAGTAGAGGTCTAAAGAAAGCTGCAAATTGGACAGATTCGTAAGTTATATTTTTTGTGGAAAACATTTATCTGTGGACAAAAGGATGTGTAATTGTAAAAGCATGCATTTACTGTACGAGACTAGTACGCAGTGATCTCAATCGAAATCTCCATTCAAATTAACATTGACATCAATCATTTAAAGGGATAGTTCACCACCAAAATGACTTTTTTTTCCTATCGATTAGTCACCCCATGGAGATTTGAATTCATGGATATTTTTACAGGTTGGCTTGAAAAGCCAGCCTGTCTTTGAACAGACCCTGCGCTATAGTCATCACTTTCTATCACTTTCTCGCCACTTTTTCATCAATGGCTGGCCTTGGTAAGAGGCCAGCCAATGAGGGCTCGCCATGCTCTTAGAACATGGGATCTGGACACGGCAGAGCACAGCGGTAGATTTCACTTACCACGGCAGTGCAGCTGCAAATCCCCCCCCCCCCTCTACACATACACACTCACATAGGAGAGAGAGAGAGAGAGAGAAAGAGAGAGAGAGAGGAGAGATGGAGTGACAGAAACACACACACACACACACGCGCGCGCACGCATGCACGCACCCACGTATTATATTGGTAGCCAACCTGTAAATGACATTTAATGTCAGTCTTCATGGGATGACTAATCGATAGATTTTTTTTTTTTGGGAGAACAATCCCTAAAGATTCCGATGATGACCCTTTGAGATCCCTCTCTGCCCTATAGTGCTTAGCTTTCGAGATAATAATGCCTTTCACCCCTCACCGTCAACAGATAGATGAGGTCCATGTTGGGTTCCACGTGGCCCGCGGCACTCTGCAGCGACACCAACTCGTTGAACGTGATGTATAGCTGTTGCATCTTTACCAGGTTCACCTTGCTGCCGCCGTCCACCCAGTCAGGGAAGACCACCTGCAATGCAATCAGGTCCTTGAGGTGAACCCCCAGGATGGGGATCTTGAAGCCCTGGCACTCGTTGAAGGCCTTGCGGTAACCAGAGTAGTTGCCATTGGAGGAGACCAACTCCGTCATCTCACTCCAGATCTGGCAGGCGGGGATGTTTGTTTGTTTGTGAATGAGAAAGAGAAAAAGAAAAGAGTGGAGTTGGGGGAGGGGGCAGAAGGCAATATGTAGAGGATCAATAGAGGATTAGGACAGAATGAATCAATATTAGTTAACGCAGTCTCTGGTTTAAACTTTACGCCGTGCCTGCCTGTCCCCCATCACTCATCATTTAAACGAACTAAAACCACTCTATTGTTACTTATGCATCATTTTGCAGAGATACGAAGGGCCTTTCTTTTGAAGATCTCCATAGCAACATGATATTCCCTCTCCAAATTTTATGACAAAAAGGGCTCCCTTTCTATTTTGCTCACTCATGTCACTTTTCTTTAAAAAAAAAAAAAAAAAACAGTTAACAGCTGATTACTTTAGGGATGCAGAAAAGATGTGATGTTGTTGTAATTAATCCCACTGATTTATTCTGGTTTAAATGGTTTCGTCGATATTACAATGATCTGTCCAGCACACATGAATTACTAGATAGTTAAGATGTATTACTATAGTGAACTTTTATATACTGTAAGCATTTTATTGTATCCACAAATGCATGAAAGTAAATACACCTCTCAATCTAGACATACACTGACCTTTGTAACCTCTGGGGTCAGGTGGGAGTGAGTCTCCTTCAATCGAGAGATGGAGCTGTGACTCAGACCACCAACCACTGCCATCAGAGTGTTGAAGTTCTGTAACTGGAGCAGTTTCTAATGAGGGAGAGATGTGTGTAAGAGAAATAATGGAACAATAATGATGCTTATGTCATCATTAAACAGTCAAACGGTACCACACGAAAATATAACAGAAGTCAGTGCCGCAACATACGCCTTCAATCAATAGTACCATGGTTTAAGTGCTTGCATTCTTATCACCACCGCCCTCCAACCTTCCAACCTCACTAAAAGGAATTGAGTGGGCATCGTGTGCAAAGCCAGACTGTTGTGCATTAGGTAGGAGACCGTCTGCACTAATGAAGGAGACAGAGCAGCCATGAGATGCTGTTATTACTGTCAGGTACCTGAATCATCCCTTTCACAACAACGCTGATGGAGGAGTAATGAGAAAGCATGGCACGTGCAGCAGACGATTTGACAGGTAAGTGCAGCTGAAGATAATAACATTATTCGTGGGTGCGTTTCATTTCGGTGTCACTTGTGTGCCGGCATGAAGTCAGCTGTCCATGCAGCACACAATAAATGAAATAGAAACAATAACACACACAAGCGTGCGCGCGCACACACACACACACACACACACACACACACACACACACACACACACACACACACACACACACACACACACACACACACACACACACACACACACACACACACACACACACACACTTAATGTTATCAGTTATAACAATGTCATTATGCAATTAATGTCAGCTGTGTTTACTCATCAAAAGGGTCCATTGTTTATCATGAATGGGTGTTGGCTACGTTGACTGTGTTCCCCCCCCCCCCCCCCCAGTGCGCGCCGTCTGTACACAAACAACCACCTACACACAGAACAATTGTAAGCCCAGCACAACACAACATCAATAGTGATGAAACAGCATTATTGCTTGAGGGATACAGTACCCCAAGCATTTCTATTCATGCTTGATGGTGAATGGTCCTTCTTTCTGCGCCGACACCTCACAGCGGAGTGTAATACGCTCAAAACGTCAATGCCTTGAATTATACATAAAAATGAATGCTGGAGATCAAGCTCACAGCGCATGCTTTGTGAACTTGTCGATCAGCAGATCTACAAGCTTTTTTTGAATTTTCGGGAAAAAAGGTTTGGAGAATGTTAGTTCTCTTACTTTGGTACTTTAAGTATATTTTGATGCCAGTACTTTTGTACTTTTACTCAAGTAAAATGTTGAGTACAGGCCAGTGGCGTTCCCTAAATTACATTTAGGGCAGGCGACATTTCTTTTTCTCTCCCCTCCCCCCCCTCCCCACGAGGGGGGCGGGGGTGGGGGGCGGGGGGGAGGGGGGGCGGGGGTACTCGGGGAAAATTCTCGGGGGAAACAAGTTAACAACAACACTACACTGACTACAAAACTGAAAAACGTTAATAAAAACAATATGCAAGTATAATCAATCAATCAATTCTTCAGCGGTGGTCTCTTCATGTTGTAGTTTAGTAATGAATGGCTCAAGCTGCTCTCAGAACCCCTTTTATGCCAGGTGAGTACAGGTGATGGCCCAGACCCCCACCCCTGGCACTCCTAGCTAGCACCCCATGAAGACAGAGGCATACATTTGCATCACTATAAGTGAGGGTCGCTCTGCTGAATGGATACGGTGGTGATTAGCTGCCTGCCTGCCTGCGTGAATGGACAAGGAGGCGGGCTAATGGTCGGAGACTCGGATGGCCATTATTTTGATTTTTGATTTTTTTCACTGCCTGTTTTTCGGTCAGTCTTTTACTTTATTTTCTAGGGGAGGTGAGATTTTAGTTGGGCAGGCGGCCGCCTGCCCTGCCTCTATGGTGCGTACGCCACTGGTACAGGCCTTTTACTTGTAATGGAGTTTCTACATTGTGGTATTGCTACTTTTACTTAAAGCAGCACTATGTAGCTTTCCTCTTCTACCCCGCATTCGAACCTGATTTCCTGCTTACGAGCTGACATTTTTATCATTGAGCTAATAGAGCCTGCCTACTTGCTCGGGGGATAAATTGAATCGTGACCATCAGGTCAAAATTTTTGTCAGATCCTGTGTCTAGGTGAGACATGACATTTGACACGATCTAAATGTCTCAATAGAAGAGCAGGGAGACAAAATACAACCACCCATAAATTATATTGTATTAACATACTCTAACATACAGATTGGGAATAAATTGCATTTTATTCATTAAAAAAAGTTACATAGTGAGGCTTTAAGTAGAGAAAATCTGAGTACTTCTTCCATCACTGCGCAATTGTAACCAAATGGACCCTTGACGGTTCCACTTGGTTTGGACTGGTGAATTCTTACCTGGGCCACGTGGATGTATTTAGTGATGACCTCCGCACGATGCTGAGGCGTCAGCTTGCTGAGCACCATGAGCTGAACCCACTGGGACACGCCGTTGAAGAGGGCGATGGAGCGCTCTAAGGTGGGGTTGTCTACCAGGCAGCCATGGATCACATAGCTCCGGTAGTCAGTGAACTGAGAACAAGTTCAGAGAACCAGTTTAGGCACTTTTAGGCTGACATTCTCATTCAGAGCGACTTAAAATATGTACAACAACAATATAGGAAAGGTCAATGTCTCTGGATTCCACGGTCGCAAGAGACGAGGTTTATAAATACCACATTTGGAAATGTGCAAATAATAATAATAAGCTAATAATAATAATAATAATAATAATAACAGTATATTTCACATCTGGGCAAAGGCTTATCCATACCATACCATTTTTCTTTTAAGTCAGCAATTACAACAAACATTTTACATTCAAACAACCACGCATAAGTGGCATTTTGGAAGTTTGGATACACAATACCAGTTAAGACATGAATCATGATGTATATTCCAGGTGATAAAAGCTCTTTAAGCAATATGGTATGACAACTATAGGCAATAGTTTATTGCTGATAGTTTGCAACTCATCTGAGAAGAGGAAGTTATACTATAACTGCAATTTCAACTTTATTGTTTTATTCCTCTTTTAAAATGTATTTCTCTATTGTATTCCTTTTATTTACTTTTACTTTTCTTCAAATATCTATTTTAATACATTGGGTAAAGAACTTTGAAATGCATTGTGTACGACATGTGTAGTAAATTCCCCACATTCAGTGGAGCATAAATACCGTTTCTTGAAACTGACATTTTGCTAATGTGTGCAAACAATTTAGTTAAATTGCTGGAATTGAAACAAAGCGACCACTACATTACACAAGCCCCCAATTCAAAAATAGAAAGCACACATGGGCATTGGGCACCAATCCTGAATCCTTTACTATTCTTATCACAGTAGCAACCTGAAACATTCTTTATCTCCTTGCTGTCTGGTCAGTGGAAACAAGGCAGTTCACACAGGGGCCAGCCAGTCAGCCACAGATCAAAGCCCCAGCACATGTGCGTCTTCTCTCAGGACATTATAGTATGTACTGTATGTCTCTGTGTTCAATTCAATCTATGGTGGATTTTATACAACCTTCAATTACGAAATGTCAGACACGTCATATGTAACCTATTCGAAATAAAGGAGGATGAATGCTCTCTTATAATATAAGCAAATGATTCTGATGTATTGAATATGCCCCGGCTGCTCATTACTATCCTCAACCACTGGCCCTTAATTCTCCACTAGTGTTTGTGACCAAAAAAAGGAGATTGGAAACCAACAGGCGTTTTTTTTTTACAGCCCTATCGATGCTGAAATAAACGCCACATGTTGTGAGCTTGTAGATCTGGCTATTTTTGAAAACCTTTGAAAACTTGAAAATCTGCCACATAATTGCATGCAGATGTAAACAAAAATCTAATAATTGCCAAACAGATATGTTGGTCTGGCGGTAGATTTTAGGTTTTTATTCGTTTTTTGGCCACTAATTGATGTTGATATCCTTCACTTGATATCACCGAGCATCATTTGGAGCCTTTTCTCAGTTGGCATATTCCACTGCATGAATATTTGTTTTACTTAAACAGGGTATATGGTAAAGTAAACCAAATACTTATTTGGCTTCATGTAAAACACAGACACCGGTATTCATCAAAACAAAACTGGTCAACAAACAAGGCTATAGGTATACAAATAATATTAATGTCAGTGAGCGGTGGACAACTTGCTATGTCCTTAACTACTTACGTGAGCCCTATTTTGAATCATAGCAAATAGCAATAGCAAGCTCGAGGCATGTTGTAACTTGTGGGGTTGTAGATCTGCTACTTTTGTTATTTTAGATTTTCTTTTTGAAAATCTTTGAAAATTGTTTGACATCTTTTGAAATGTTTTGAAATGTTTAATCTACACAGTAACATGCCCAAAATAGGGACACCAGGGTGAAAGTGGGTCAAATCATAACAAAACAAAACACATAAAAGACTGTATACACTCACGGATATCCTTCTGATGGACTTGAATTCCAGGAAGGTGAGATGCTCCGCCAGCTCCATGGGCTCCAGATGGTCAAAGAGCAGAGAAGCTTTGCCCTTCTTAACGTGTTTCTTCCTCTGCGTGACTTTACGCATCCAGTCATATGATGGACTATCCAAGGACACGTAGGGAGAAACAACACACAGTGTCAGCCACAGTGCATCTGCCCCTCATGTGGCAAACCATGCGGGTGCATCGCGTTGTCCTGACATCAGTGGTGTGAAGCAACTAAGTACATTTACTCAAGTACTGTACTGTACTGTACTGTTGAGGTATTCTTTTTTGAGTATTTCCAATTTCCAGTACTTTTACTTCTACTCCACTACATCTCCATGGCAAATATTGTACTTTTACTCCACTACAATTATTTGAAAACATTAGTTACTAGTTACTTTGTAGATTTTGATTATCATTACAAAACATACATTAACCACTTCAGCCCCATATACATTTCGGCCATTTGAAAATAACCGATCTACAAGCTTGCATTGTGCGACGAATTGTGAGCTTGTAGATGTGCTATTTTCAAACGATTTTTATACATTTAATACATTTAAAAACTTGTGAAACGTTCTGCATGATGAGTACTTCTCATTCTACTTCTACTTTTGGTACTTTAAGTACATTTTGATACCAATACTTTTTTACTTTTACTCAAGTACATTTTGAATTCCGGACTTTTTTATTTCTTATTTCAAATTTTTTTTTTTCAAGTATTGATACTTTTACTTAAGTAAATAATGTGAGTACTTTCTCCACCACTGAGTCACATGCACGGCCACAAACACAAGCGCCCCGACAATAACCCATTTCAAATGGAGCAACATCATCATCGCAATCAATTGGCAGCAAAAAGCAAGCATGTGTGTGTGTTTGTGTGAGTTCCTTACATAGTGGAGATGTCGATGAGTTTGAAGTGCTGCTCGCCGCCCAGCTCTGCTGCTATCTCTCTGAACTCCTCTGTCATACGGATCAGACCCAGGTCTAAGTTGAACTCTGCAGGAAACGTCACTATCCAGTACCTGGATATACACACACACACACACACACACACACACACACACACACACACACACACACACACACACACACACACACACACTGTGGTATTACTATACGTACTGTAAGGACATCAACATTTTAGGACAGTAATTTCATGAATGCCATTTTTAACTCAAACCCTCCATTCTGAGTTGTACTTAGTTGGGTACCATTTTTATAGTCTCCGGTATGACCCGGCCAGGATTGAACCCCCCAACCTCCCAACCTCAGGGCAGACACTCTAACCACAAGGCCACTGCTGCGGTTAGAGTGTAAAAACCTCTTAGCAGCAGAGCAACGGTGAATGTGCAGAATTGGGGGAAGGGGGAGGATAATAGAATGCATGGCAATGTAAGATAAACAAGATGATTTGATGACATACAATATCATTGTACATGCAGTGATGTCTTGAAGGTTCCTCAAATTTGCATTATGCCGGAGCAGAGATCCACTGCTGAGTGGGAATGTGATGTATTGCCTGAAGCAGCAGTGTGGGATTCAAAGTGATCTCATAGACGAAGAACCAGAGGAATGCACCGATGCAGAAAAAGGGGGTCACTGGCAGCTGTTTGCTCATATGTGATAACACGTGGACAAGGTGAAGCGAGCCAAGTGTTTAAAACATGGCATAAGGGTAAGTCAATGCTGCAAAGCCCGTTGGGACCACAGCATTACAGAGTGACTTTGGCCAACAGCACCACACAGTAATTCCTCAGTGTTAACACTTTACCTGCCAATCACGAGTATAACCGTTGATGAAAAATACACCCGTTTACTGCCAAAAAAAATCCATCCACGAGTATAACCGTTTTTTTTTTTGGGTCTTTTTTTTTTTTCAATTTATCCACACAGAACCAGAGATATCACGATCCAAAGATTTCTAGCTCCATTCACTCCTTGGTTAACTTATTACTTTAAAATCCTGTATCTCGGCTCCTGTGTAAAAAAAAATTAAACACTGGCACTGGGGGAAGTAAAATAAAAAAAAACCTCTGGCAGGGAATGTGTGGTTCCATTTGTACACTCCCGGAGTTAAATAAAAATGAAGGATTTTACAGTGTAGTTGTTGGGCAGAATTTGTGCCTTCTTTGTACATGGTTGTTACAATAAGTAATTACTTGATACAGACATTTTCTGGACACAATTGAGGCACTTCCAAAGGAAGTGAAACTGATTTATAGTCCCACACTTGTTATCAAATATGTCCTGTATCCTAAAGGACTGCTAAAGAATATCCTATTAATATTATATTGCCTTAAAGCAGAGATGTGCCTTCTAAAGACGTTACGGTGTACATAGGACAAACTATCAGTATGCACCAACTGGGTCACTTAATTTGCAAAACATTCTGTACAACGCCTGAGGCCTTCTCGGTATAAAATAATGAATCACAAGATCACTGAATCGTTCAACATATTCAATTCCTTTCAATGGTCCATAAGTAACATCTACCTTCTGGTGCCTTGGCAAGCGTCCCATGCCCCATCAGGAGCCAGGACACAGCTACAATAACTGACTGTCACATTAAATTACATCACTTCTTGGCTCCCAGTTGCATCGGCTTACCGGTGTCATGGAAGTATTCAATGAGACAATTCTCTTATCTGGAATGTATTCAGTAAAACCCAATTATAATTAATTAAGGCAATGGCGGTAATAACAAAAATAGAGTTGTTGCTGCATTCAGAGCCTGCTTTGGCGGAATGGTTACCTGTACATGTTGGGATGGGAACATGAGGATCTGGGATCTTACCTCATTAAATAACAAATCTTCGACCGGGTTCTTTGGCAGCTGTCACCATGGGAGTCACGATACGTGGGGTTTGGGTTAAGGCAAACTTGATATATGACATCAAACCATGTAATCAAACTTTTCGACAATAATCAGCTCCGTGGCTGCTCATCCTCAGGAGCAAAGGGGGTGGCCAACATCTCTTATTCTCTCTTTTCCTTATGAAATTTATTTTGACCATGGCAATGACTTTGACCTTTGACCTTTGTCTACCCAATACTTAACCCATTAATACCGGGAAAGCATCTGTGTCATTTTAGATTTGAACCATTTTAACCATTTTAACCATTATTTTATACTTTGGCTATTCAGAATTAGCAGATCTACAAGCTCATAGCGAGTCACTTCGTGCCGCGCTACGAGCCTGTAGATCTGCTATTTTAGAAAAATCGTGAAAATGTGTGCACATCTTTGAATATACGTTTCGCTAGCAAGTTACGGCCGAGTCTTTCTCGGGATCGCCACACTACCCCCTCCTTGCTGAAGCCCTCGCGCTTCTCGCTTCACTCACGCAAGTCCCTCACACAAGGGCACGCTCCATCGGTTCTCAATCCCTTCTGACACCAAGGTAACGTTTCGCGACCCGACCTGGAGACGAACCCCGGCCTCCAGCTCGGTAGACCGGCAGGTGACAAGCAACACCAAGAGAGCTAGCTCCCTTGGAGGAGCAAGTTACAGCCGGATCTTTCGCAGGGTCGCTACAACATTTTGAGATGGCGGTCCGCAGCCAAATACATATAAATTTGGGGGTCCTTGACATGAAAAAGGTTTGAGAACCACCGATATAGAAAGAGAGAGAAGCAAGCACTCATCAGACGAGTAGTTCACAGTACGTGTGAATCGGGTGCACGGTTCTAGCAGAAATAGTCTCTTAGAAAGGAATACCAGCACTTTGATCCATTTAGGATTTCTTGTTTAATTCAGTCAGCAGATCATATGACGGACGTTTCGGCCCACAGGCCTTCCTCGGCGTGAATCCCTTCACGCTGACGAAGGCCTGTGGAATTCAACAAGAAATCCTAAATGGATCAAAGTGGGTGCTGGTATTCCGTTCTAAGAAACCAAACCACTGATATAGAAACAAAGTTTTTCAGAAAACTGACATTTTGTAGAATCGGCCTCAGGTCTTAATGGGTTAATCATCTCTTCAGGGCATCCTACTGATCATGCCCACCAAGTTTCATGAAAATCTGCCTGTGTGTTTGTGATTTTGGTGTTGAACTTGATTGTGACCTTATCTAACCTTTTTTGACCCCTTCAAAGTGGATTACTGATCTTTCCCACCAAGTTTCCTGAGAATTAGATATGATGATCCATCGGTTCTATCATTATTTGTTTGCTATTTTGTTCAGACAGACACACCCAAACACACATATGAGACTGATCACAACACCATGCCACGCAGTGGTGGAAAGTAACAAAGCATGTCACTTCGCGCCGCGTTTCGAGCTTGTAGATCTGCTACTTTTGCAAAAAAAAAAAATGGAATCCTGAAAAGTAACCGTTTCGGACATGTGAGTTTTTCACCCGACAGTGACGATATCAACTGCTGTCGGCTCAGCGGGGGCTTCCGCCCTAGAAGGATATATCATCAGTAGCTTCCCGGCCAGCTCAGTGGACGTGACATACCAGCGGTGCATCAACAGCAGGGTGCGAGGAAGCAGGCTGGACTGCAGTTCCCCATTGTCATCTGTGGAAGAGGCAACACAAATAAATACACAGTATGTCATGAAAATCCACCTTTCAGGAGGCCAAAGGGGGAGGTAAATCACACTTCTCCCATAGAAAGGTGATGGCATTCACTGCCTTCACACCCCCCCCCTTTTCTACTACTGATGATATTCTTGCTTTGTTGATGAATTGAAAACATAGGACCTCAATGGAAACAAGCCCTCTGGACTTTTTGGGGTTATCCTTTTAGACCAAGTGTATGACTGTACTCGTGCTGTTTGCATTTCTGTCTATCTAGTATTCAATCAATCAATTCAATCAATCAAACCAAAATGTGTTAATTCCACACCCAATCTCCCACAAACATGCGAACAAAGTGTCAAGTACAGTGATTGCCATTGTTGTAAACAATGTAAATCACCACCTACCAAGCGTCTTGTTTTATTGTGTCTCTAGGGTGGGGTTTGGCTATTTTTGGGGATCCATGTGGATGTGCAGTAAATAGAATAAGGAATACTTTGTCTGAACTCAGTCTAGACAGTAATTAAAGTCCTCAGTGCTCATTTTAACTTTGATAAGAGAACCAGATTAAACTCATTTGGTTACATTTGTACACTCTTGAAGTGAACACATGTAACCAAATGAGTTTAATCTGGCTCTCTTATCAATTAACACTGAGGACTTTGCTGTGTAGCCTTTGGATTTAAAACAGGGGAAAGCATCTGTGTCACTTTAGATTTTAGCGTTGACTTTTCAAAAATAGCAGATATACAAGCTTGCACATCTGCTATATCTAGCAATTACTTTTGCTATTTTTTGTCATTTCAAAAATAAAGTCAAAACCATTTCAAACGGTTTCTGATTGGCCACACACACACACACACACCAAAAGCATGGATGCATTCCTCCAGTAGGACATCAAAGGGAGCTGCCTTCCCCAGGGTGGACGAGCCCATTGTGCCACGCAGGACGATCGGGGGGCACCTACTGGCAGCAGAGACCGACAGCTTCACGCCCCCTGCTGGGCAGGTGAACACATGGCACACCTCCACAGCTGGAGGTCACGGGGTCAACACGTCTCGCTCACCACTCTGGACCAATCAGCAAGTCCCTTGGAGAAGGAAAGAAGCAGAACAAGCAGTCGGTGAGTAAGTGTGTACTTAATATGCAAATGTTACATTTTTCCTTTTTGTGCTTCGCGTATAGGGTTGGGATCCTTTAGGATTTTTAATGATTCTGGTTCCTTAACGATACCATCTTAACGAGACGATTACTTAACGGTTCCCTTTAGCGATTCCTATAGGGGGTTCCAAACGGACCCTAACAGGTCTGTAAAGGTCCTTACACACCGGGGCGATTTTTTTCATGCGAATAATACGTTTTTTTAAAAAAACCTTATAAATTCAATGCAAGCTTCCACACCAGTTTCGCGGAGCGAAAAAAGCGTATTTTAATTATTCGGAACGAGTCCGAATTTTGCGTATATTCGCATATTCGCCGGTGTGTAACCGCCTTAACTCTTGAGAGTGTACAAATGGAACCAAATGGACCCTAACAGGTCTGTAACTCTGAGAGTGTACAAATGGAACCATTTGAACTCTCTCAGAGTTATGATGGTCCTTGAAATTTGTAAGTTTGAGAACCACCGGTATAGTAATTGTATAGCAGACGTGAAGTCCACATACCAGCTCTGACAGTGTGATAAATAAAAAACGGTTCCAGAAACTCAATGTTGGATCCGATTCCTCCGGTTCACCCTATTCATGTATGTGATAAAGAGAATACAAACGTATCCACATCCTGCGTGTTGTTTTATTACCAAAATTACCGATTTTCACGATTTTTGAATAGCCAAAGTACAAAATATGGATAAAGGGGTTAAAATGATTGTGACGCTTTATTAACTAATTTTGTCTAAGTATTATAGACAAATACTTAGACCCCCCCAAGGACCCCTGGGGGTCCCCGGACCCCACTTTGAGAACCAATGACCTACATTATGCAAAGTGATCAATGTCCGTGTGCAATTTCAGATGAACTGGGCAACCTACTGAGGAGGAAAATGGACGAGGACGGATGGACGGACGGACTGAGATCGCTTTGTTAATGTTATACTAAGATAAAATGTGTTGTGTTGTGAAAATAAAGGCTTTTGCCAGGCATGTGAGTGACTGAGACAAGCTTGAGAAAACATTATTGATGAGCTGCTCAGGGATTTCTCTCATGTACCCCCCCCCTCTCTCTCTCCATGTGTACACATACACATTGTAACCTCATGCACAGAGTGACTGACTGCTGCTGCCTCTCTGAGAACTCCTGTGGCCGTCATCAATTTTTAACCCGTTAAAACCGGGAAAGCATCTGTGTCACCACTTTTAACCATTATTTTATACTTTCGCTATTCAAAAATAGCAGATCTACAAGCTCATAGCGCCTCACTTCGTGCCGTGCTATGAGCTTGTAGATCGACAAAAAAAATAAATAAATCTTGAACATTTGTGCAAATCTTTGAATATATACATATTTTTTAAAGAAAACATTTTTAAATCTTTGCTTCTGGGGGTCCATGGAACAAAATATTTTGAGATGGGGGTCCACGGCCAAATACATATAATTTTGGGGGTCCTTGACATGAAAAGGTTTGTGAACCACTGATATAGCAACACAGATTTAGAAGTCATTTTGTAGAATCGGCCTCAGGTCTTAATAGGTTAACGACCTTCCAATATCATCGGTGCATGATTTCATCAAAACAGCTCATGATTACAGACACGTTGCATGATCCTCTTCTAGACCAATGAACCGGACAGTGATGCTCCAAATCAGGACTAGTAGCCCTGTCAATATCCTCGGCCCACAGCTGAAGACTATGGGTTTATGTAACCACCAGAACACACTGTAACTATGGACTAAAGAAATATATGAAAATGTTGCTTCTTTTTTGTTTTGTCTATTATTTTAACCGCTTATTCTAAAAATAGCAGAATTATGCTGTTATTGACACTATTTTGAATTGTTGCGTATAATGGCAAAATTGGGATGTCGGGTTGAATGTGTTTATTAATAAAAGTGCAATAGAAATATCCACTCACATCCGCCACCCTCCCCCACCCTCTGTCTATCCTATCCGAAATGTCTGCCCTTGCATTGTCCTGGGCACAACACAAAGCAATAATAAAAAAAATGAATGACAATGATAATAATGTATGTTTGTTTGTTTGTTGAGTTTTTTTAAAGAAATGTTAAACCTAATCTCTCATGAGTTTAAGATATATCTGAAAATATAGTCACCAATTATCCGCACTTCAGATGCAATAAAAGTGCATAATATTTAAACAAGCAAACCGACTTTAACTCTAAACAGTAGAATGATCCACGTTTACGTATACTGTAGTAAACCAATAAATGATCCCAGGATATGATGACAATAACAATGATTTTAATGGGGTCCATGGACTGGAGCTGTTGGTGTATTTCACTGTTTCCCAAACAGTGGGTCGCGAGTGAATATCCCTTTATTAAAAAATAGATAAATTCATGGATAAAAAAAAAATAATCAAAGAAATTCCCTAAATTAGTAAATAAATGTTTAAGAAGTAGTGAATAGCAGATCTACAAGCTCACAACGTGGCGCGAAGCGACATGTTGTGAGCTTGTATACAGATCTGCTATTTTCACTAGTTTGGGTAACGGGCGCTAAAAAGTTTGGGAACCACTGGTCTATTGTAACCGCACAAATGATGTCATGTTGGGGCCATGTTGGGGGCCCGTGGGGATCCCAACCCACAGGTTGAGAACCACTGCCCTAGTGACTTGGAACCTGTTAGTAGCTTTGAGCGTATTCAGTCGCCGTCACCTTGGCGAGGGACGCAAGATGTCACCAGCCAACCTTGTAATTTATGTTGTGACACTTAAGTCAATATCAACAATTGAGGTGTGTTTCAATTGTGTGTTTGCAAGTGCATGCATGTTCGATCACCTGTGTGTCTTTGTATGCAATCACTCTGAATGAATGAAGCCATTGTTCCTTGACTCCAAACATAGACATGGTTGATCAACGCACATATTTGAATTGAAAGCGGTCAAGAGGTGCACGCAAGGGCGCCGATACTGTGGGTGCCTCGGGGCTAAAGCACCCATGGGAAATGAAGAGCACCCATCAAAACTCATCACAAAAAAAGAAAAAGAAAAAAACACCGACATCTTCACTTCATGGAGTACATTTTTGGTACCAAATTAACCAAATTAACCGCATTAAAGTAACAAAACCCCCCCAAAAAGGTAACAAACCCGGAAAATAACCGCATGCGCCCGCGCGCGTTGCGCACCCAGAAGCGCGGACATAAATCGGCGCCCCTGGGTGCACGCACACCCATAAGTCGGCTATTTCGACGGGTGCTAGATCAGAATAAATGAGGGATTTAGAGGGAGAATGTCCACACACCGTCTTAATGCTCCCAGAAAAATATATTTATTTATGCAGCGGTTATAAAAAACACCACGTTTCGGCCTCTGTGGCCTTCGTCGGGTGCACCGTACACCTAACGTCAGTACACAGAGGCCGAAATGTTGTGTTTTTTATACCGCTGCATAAACATATTTGAATTAAGCCTTGTCCAAGTCGACACAATAGGAAATGAATGATATTCTTTAACTGGGTGAAGGCTTAAATATAAAATCATGTCACTCTGCCAGGGTCCTCAAATGTCAACCAAAGTAACGTGCACATTAAATGAACACTCATAGATATATATACACATGATATGCACATGCGATGTATAAGCCATACTTCACGGGAGGAGCATACAATTCCAGCCATAAACAACAAGGTACTGAGCAGGAACAGCTGATGCAGTGCTGGCAGAGATGACAGTGACACATGCCCATGCTTGTTTAGGTCATGTCATTGAAATCAGTGGTAAACATGAGGACATCAATCCATTAAAGGAGTAGTTCACCCACAAAATGACTTATTTTCTATTAATTACACACCCCATGAAGCATTGAATTCATGGAGATTTTTTTTGTTTTTGTTGCATTTCTAAACTAATAATTAGATTACCGGCGGAAAGATGATAGTGTATCCGGTAGGAGACGCAAAGGAGACTATTTGAGTCTCCTACCGGAAATACACCTGGTCATCAAATTATTGGCTCAGGAATGCAACAAAAACAAAAAAAATCTCCCTGAATTCAATGCTTCATGGGGTGTGTAATTGATAGAAAATAAGTCATTTTTTGGGTGAACCCTTCCTTTAACTCTTTCAGTGCCATGCTTATTTATGGAATTTTGGTTCTGAGTGCCACAACCAAAATTAATTGTAAAAAAAAAAGTGCTTAGGAGCCGAGATACAGCATTTTTCAGTAAAAAGTTAAACAAGAAGTGAATGGAGCAGCAAATCTTCAAATCATCATATCTTGGGTTCTGAACATGTTTTTCCAAAAAAAATTAATCTTTTTTTGAGTTTTATTTTATTTTATTTTTTATTTTTTTATGACGTATTTGACGTATTGTGGCACACGGGGCGTTAGGCCTCATGACGTATTTGACGTATTGTGGCACTGAAAGAGTTAAGACCGGGGAAAGCAAGTGTCATTTTTAGATTTCTTTGGCTATTCAAAAAAATCACACCCAGTGTGAAGAGAGTGGTGCCTTTCATGAGTTCATTTCGTTAGTTACTTTTTACAGACTTTGATGACTTCAAAGTATTTTTACTCATTTTAAGTACTTGAAAATGTTTTTACTGATTTTTACGTGTTTTTACTCATTTTAACATCTTTTAAGTATTTTTACTCATTTTAAGTATTTTTACTCATTTTAAGTATTTTTACTCAGTTTAGGAACTTTAAAGTATCTTTACTAATATTTAAGTATTTTTACTCATTTTAAGTATTTTTACTCATGTTAAGTATTTTTACTCAAAAGTGTGTGTGTGTGTGTGTGTGTGTGTGTGTGTGTGTGTGTGTGTGTGTGTGTGTGTGTGTGTGTATAATTAGTGTAACTGGTTGCATCTTTGTGTTGCAATCAGCCGCAGCTGTTGAGGCTGTGCTCAAACATACAGAGGGGCCGTGCTCATACGGACACACAGACACACAGACAGACACACAGACAAAGTCACTCCTTGGAGTGGCTAGCACCACTCAAAAATAAATTTGAGTTACAAATGTTCGCTTTAGAAAAATATATTCAAAGATTTGCCCAAATCTTCCAGATTTTTCAAAAATATTTTTGAATAACCCAAAGAAATGACACAGATGCGGTCCTACTGGATAAAGCAATTGCCTCAGATGCCAGCTTTACTCACATGAGCCCTAGCATCCCTACGCAAAGCATCACAACGCAACGTGCTGTGAGCTTGTTGATCAATTTTGTTTCAGTGAAGAGATGGTGTTGAGGGAAAAAAGGAGCGGAACTACAGTAGTATCGAGCCATGGGGGACCCCGGTCAACTAAGGTGCTTAACCCATTAAAACCGGAAAGCATCTGTGTCTGTGTCATGTGCGTAGCGGTCCGGGCACCTAGGCTCAATGTAGCCTGACAGCGCGTCGCGGGTTCGACTCCCGATCCCGACGGCCTTTGCTGCGTGTCACTCCCCTTCTCTCTCCCCATTTCCTGTCAGCCTACTGTCCTGTCAATAAAGGCATAAAAGCCCAAAAATAAATCTTTTAAAAAAAATTTTTATTTCCATCAATTTCAGGATGGTACGAATTACGAAAACCAACATCCAGAGAGACCTGTGGATAAGAAATCCAACACCTCTAATGTCAAATGTGTGTTATTGCCTTGTAATGGTAAATACAAAATCTAGAAATCTAAACTAGAGTCATCTATGGTAAATGGTCTACGTTTATGTACAATATGCCTGTCAATTGATGTATAAATGTCATGGCGTATTTACTGCATGTAGAAAAGGTAATTGTTCTACGAAAGTCAGCAGTAGAGAGACCACCAAATCATTAATTTCATTAACCAGTATAGACCGCCCAGGGGACTATATTGCTTTTTTCCCTCTACTCCAAATCTCCTTGCTAAAAATAGCCGATCTACAAACTTACAGAGTTTTGCAGATCGGCTATTTTTGGCAGAATGTTCGCTCCCAGAATAGGGACACTATGTTTCAAGTTGTTAAACAAGTCAGCGGTAGCGTGTTCCTTCAGACACCGAGGTTATCTCTGTTCGATATTTCTGCAAATAAAAAGAAGACCTATTTCTGGACCTCTCACATCACAACCAAAACCTTATCACCTATAGCATGGAAACTGTGGCTCGCCATCTGTTTGTCCAAGGTAAGCGTAGATACGCAATCTTGTTCCATTCACAACGTGGAGGATGTGAAGTGGAGAGCACTCAACATAAATATCTCAGAACTACTTAAAAATCATCTAGTCGAGTCTTTTATCCAGTGGTTCTCTCAAGTGGATTCCAGGGACTCTCTGGGTTCCTTTAGGAGGGTCTAAATTGACCCTTTACAAGTCTGTAACTCTGACAGAATACAAATGGAACCAAATGGATCCGTTTGGTTCCATTTGTATACTGTCAGAGTTAAGGGGAGACCTTGAAATGCAGAAGTTCGAGAACCATTGTATGCACATTGTCTCACTCTCTCTGTTGTTCTATAATGCCTGATAATCAAGTCTGCACTGGGGGCACAGAGACAAGACTTACGTCACGTGTTAACCTCACAGGTCCCTGCGCAATAAACTGAGAAGCACACAACTCAATTAGCAGCCCGAGTCCCTGGAGATGGCAGTCCAACAACGTCATCCATCGGAAACAACCAAGTCTGTCAGGAACACAGCAGTATGGTCAAGTGAGTCAATGTAGACAACGCTGGAGGGCATTTCCTTTTCTTTTTTTTTACATTCATTTTTACTTAAAGGAGTAGTTCACCCATAAAATGACTTATTTTCTATCAATTACACACCCCATGAAGTCTTGAATTCATGGATTTGTTTTTGTCACATTCCTAAGCCAATCATTTGTGACCGGGTGTATTTCCGGTAGGAGACACAAAGGGTCTACTTTGTGTCTCTACATACATCTTTCCGCTGGTAATCAAATTATTGGCTTAGGAATGCGACAAAAACTTTTTAAAAAAAGGGTGTGTGCAATTGATAGAAAATAAGTAATTGTTTGGGTGAACTACTCCTTTAAGTCTCCTTCCTCTTTAAGGCTTCATGAGGTGTGTAACTGATAGAAAATAAGTAATCTTTGGGGTGAACTACTCTTTTAAAGGTAGGGCAAGTGATTGTTGAAATAAGCGTTATATTCTGATTCTAGTAATTATTGCTACATAGAGTGTTTGTTCAGTAACAACTGGGGTCTCTCCAGCTCTTTATTAAACAAAAAATATGAATTTTCAGGTCGGGATACCAATTTTATCCAATCAGGATGGGGAACACAGACAGGATACAGATTAAACAAGTGAAATTGGAGGTAATGATGACACAAGGAAGTGAGCAGACAAAATTGGAACCGGAACACTATGAAAATTAAATGGGTGCTCTCTCCTGATTGGCTGAAATTTTCCAACCCACCTGTAAATGTATTTTCTGTTAAAGAGATTAAAGAGCTGGAGAGACAGGGAGGCTCCTCTGAGTAAACGCTCTATAGCAATGATTACTATCAGAATATAGTGATTTAACCTTTTAACAAAATACATTTGTAAAGAAATATCACTACCCTACCTTTAACCACGTAAACCCTATACTTTGTTGTACGTCAAATAGCGAAAATAGCCCATTTACTATTTCAGATTCAACTTTATTGTCACATCACAGGTTTTTAGGTGTAAAAACAGTGTGAAATTCTTTGTTGCACAAGCTCCCATCAGTTGCAGTTTCAACAAGGGGGTAAGGAATAGAGAAAGAAAAGAAACATGGAAACCAGTTAGATATGTCAAACATCCTAATATAATACGAGCAATATCATATGGTGCATGGATAAAAATAACGATAAATTAGCAATAAAATACCATTTAAATGAAAAAAGTCCCTAAAAGCTCTTGCTTGTGAGCTTATAGATCTGCTGTTTGTGCAGAATATTTTCCTATTTTCACAGAATGTTTGCCTATTTCCGCCGAATGTTTGCCTGTTTTGGGGAGTGTTCATTAAGACATGCCCAGAATAGACCAGATGCCCAGAATAGACCGGAATGTTAGTAAACAAACGTGTAGAGTAGTATTTCCTGGTAGAATGTGTATGGAGACATTAGCTATGACTAGTTTGTCAACCTATTATTTAGATCAAAATAATATGTTTCTAATACTCAATAACAATATCATAAGTGTCATGTTCTTCCAGAAATAAGGTTCATGAATAATACTGCTCCAATGCGACGCTGCAGGCGTTATCTATACCCGGAAATGTCATGATGATTTGGTCTATAGGGATGCTAGGGTTCATGTGGTTAACTCTCCTATTCATCAAACCAAAAGCAAACTGTAACTGCACTGTGCTGCAAAACTCCCATTCAAAATGATTAATGTCTATGCCTTCAATCCAGTCAGATGTGGAAACAACAAGTGCTGCAACAGTGAGTTGAGAACCAGGTCACAAAGAGCCCATATACAAAACCAAGCTGGGCTTGACTCACTTCAGGTCAGAGATATTACATTTTGTTGTCCCAAAAAACAGAAGTTGGTTCAACCCCCTCTCTTGCATTTTCAATTTATGCTGAAGTATGTGGTTAACATAAGCCTAATTAATTTGTTGAACAAAGCATGTGAATATCATAAGCCATTGTTTACTGCAGAGCTTATTTTCTAAATTTATCTGAAACCCAACGCAAAAAATTCCATTGGAAATCTGTGGTGGGAACGGGAACCCATGGCGAAGGCAACTCCTGGGCAATGTTGCCAGATTTTGCAAGAGAAATAAGCAACCAGGTCTATGAAAACAAGCCCAAAAGAAGCGACTAGGCCACATGCACTTTAAAACTATACATCAGCTATTTGAAAATAGCCGATCACAACGTGTCGTGATGCGTCGCATTGTGAGATTGTAGATCTGCTATTTTCAAAATAAATTGTGAAAAAAAGTGACAAATGTGGAATATATTTTTTGGTAGGGGGGTATTTTCAGATGGGGGTCCGCAGAGAAATACACATTAAATCGGGGGTCCTTGACATGAAAATGTTTGAGAACCACTGGTTTAAACAACATTAGGAAACAAGCTCAAATAAGCAGCTACACTTTAGAAACATGCCCAAAAAAACGCTGCCGGCAACTACCAATATTTAGAAGCAACTTTACATCAAAACAAGCCCAAAGTCGCTTATAATAAGCGGACACGGCAACACTGGTCCTGGGTTAGCCTGCAAAAAGGCATCATCACTAGAACACTGCAGAGACCACAGACTCACTTGTGACAAATTCTGCCCCACCACACTGAGCATCACAGAGATAAGAAAACTCATCTAATTATTACCTTTCTCTTCAATAGCAGCATTGGTGTATAGAGTATTTCAGGAAATATTTTTGGGAAGCTGTTGGAAAATTACGAATGGGAGGTGAACACATTGAACTGCAAGTTCAATTCAGAAATCATCTGCTGTGTTTTGTTTATTACCACTTTAGAATAGATTTTCATCCGCATGTCTATGTTCTGTGTAGATCAGCGCCCCAGGATCAGTTACTATGCTGCTGACCTTGATAGTTGCTATGTGTGGGATTTATACATGTAGCCACAGACAACTGGAGAAATAATGCCTTGCTCGGGGGGGCACTTTTCATTTCCATTTTTGGTGGCAAGATTTTCCTTGCCCATCCAGAGATTACAAAACGTCGCTGCCAGGCAGAAACCTCCTACAATATCTCCATATTTCAACTTTCTATGTTTTTTTTCCGCCGGTGAACTAATTCCCTACTTCATCGTCATACAAGAGTGTCGCACAAAAGTAGTGAAAATAGCAGATCTACAAGCTCACGATGCGACGCGTTGTGATCTTGTAGATCGGCTATTTTAACTATTTTATTATTTATTATTTTAAATAATAATAAAAAAGGAACCATTTAGGACATATGGTTTTCCCCCGACCGCGACGAAAAGCACCAACCAGCTGTTTACACAATCACATCTACATAACCATTAAGGCCGTCACGCGTCCTAGCTTCCTCCTGCTCATGACGCAGCATTAACGCACAAACAACAAACAGGCCTATTCTGAAAAACTTTTAATGACGGCTCTGTTTTGACATTTTTCCACTAAGACACCCACCCACACTCTTATCTTCATCAGAGAGTCAAACACTTAAATGGATTACACCTCAATAGCTACAGGAAATAAGGACACACTGATACACTCTTGTGTGTCGCTCTTCCCCTTTCGCTGAATTTCTCGCCTTAGTCGTGCACGTTGGGGTCAGCTGTGCCCTTTAGCACGACTTGTGCTTTCTACTTTCACAATGGGTCACTGTGTCTCTGCCTGTGGCTGGTTGCATCAAAGTCTGAGTGTGCGTATACTCACACACTCAAGTGATATAATACTGTTTGTGGATTTACGCACACACGCACGCACGCACGCGCGCGCGCGCGCGCGCGCACGCACGCACGCACACACACACACACACACACACACACACACACACACACACACACACACACACACACACACACACACACACACACACACACACACACACACACACACACACACACACACACACACACACACACACACACACACACACACACACACACACACAAATGTCACACCCCTACACTTCCAGCGCTGGGATGTGTCCCTAAATATATAGTATTACACACACACCTCCCACGTGTTGAAGCACACTGAGTCTCTTGGAGTTGTGCCACATTGGCCTCTAATCCACTACTAAAATCAAAAACAAAACAATATCTGAGAACCATGCACGCAGACAAAGACAATAAATAGCCAAAGATATACTAGACAGACCGACAGACCGACAGACCGACAGACAGACAGACAGACAGACAGACAGACAGACAGACAGACAGACAGACAGACAGACAGACAGACAGACAGACAGACAGACAGACAGACAGACAGACAGACAGACAGACAGACAGACAGACAGACAGACAGACAGGTCGCCAGATTGATACGGGAAGATTGACAGATAGATGGATATTGAGATGGGGCAGAGGGACAGAAACAGACAGGGAGACAGAAATAGACAAGTACTGAAGCCTACACGTAAGTACAGAACAGATAGACAGATAGAGAACTATAAATATACTATATCCTGTCTCACTTGTACTGTATTTGACCTCAGGTTCACACTCTACTATCACCCAAATAGACGAGAAACAATGACTCAGAGGAGTGCAAGCCCAAATAACATTTCCCTGACTAACCTTGAAGGTCTAAAGTCAACCTCTCAGCAAGGGACTATACACCACTATACACCACTTCCACAGCCGCAGCAGCACAGAAAGATAGTAAACAGCAAGGACAAAGTCCACACGCACTCGCACGCACACGCAATATATATAAAACCCACCTACTGTATTTCACCAACACTTAAAACTTACCCTATAAAGGGCATTAACATCCATGCAGGACAATATTCCTCCCTGAGCCAGCCTACTGTGTGTAGTATACAGGAGAGAAGACCCGGCTGAGCCAGCCTACTGTGTGTAGTATACAGGAGAGAAGACCCAGCTGAGCCAGCCTACTGTGTGTAGTATAGGATAGATTAGAAGACCCGGCTGCGAGATACAGCAGGCTGCAACTGGCTACTGACGTGAGAAACTCCCATGATAGAGTACACGTTATGCTACGCTGTCCCCTCCTCCTCTCCTCTCCTCTCCTCCTCCTGCCTCTCCTCCTCTCCTGTTAGTAAACACAGCAGCCTGCTGCCTGGAGCAGTGGCAGCAGCAATGGAGCAACCATGACATGTGACCTCTCATTCCCCAAACACACACACACACCCCCAGAAACACACACACACACACACACACACACACACACACACTCTCACACACACACACACACACACACACACACACACACACACACACACACACACACACACACACACACACACACACACACACACACACACACACACACACACACACACACACACACAAGGAATATGCATGATGACCAGAGCTGACCAGAGCTGACCACCAGACACACGTTGGAAGGAACACAACACCAGTCACACCCGTACACTGACAGCTGGCTGGCTTCTTGGTGTGTGTGTGTGTGTGTGTGTGTGTGTGTGTGTGTGTGTGTGTGTGTGTGTGTGTGTGTGTGTGTGTGTGTGTGTGTGTGTGTGTGTGTGTGTGTGTGTGTGTGTGTGTGTGTGTGTGTGTGTACTCCACATTAACCACATTAATAACCCTTGCGTCCTTTACTATGGGGCAAACATGGGTGAAAATAGCAGATCTACAAGCTCACAACCCGACTTGTTGTCAGCAAACTCATTGTGTGTAGAGCAAAAACAGGAGGAGGCCTAGCATAGAGCCCTGGGAGACTGCAGTCAACTATGTGTACGGTTCAAGTGGTTAATTGCCTCGTGTTTTAACAGGGTTTGATATGGAATTCAGCAGGCTTGCTTCAAAAGTCTTCTGGTAGACTGATACATTGTGTATCGCCACCAGCGCCGTGGTGACCAGCAGTGATGTCACCAGTGGTGCAATGGATGAAGCTGAGACGACTGGAGACCCCCCCCCCCCCTCCCCACCCCCCGATTCCACGAAAAGAAAACGCCAAAACAGCTAACAAAAGCTGGATAGGCACCACAGATCACTCCAGTAATGCTGCATTCACATGGCAGCTACAAAGATACAGGCTATACCATTCGTTTTCAATGGAAGCCAGCGACATGAAGATACAAAGATATACATCTGACATTTGTAGCCGCTGCAAAAGCTACAACAGCTAGTTCCAACGTCAGCTACAAAGCTACAAATGATTCTGTGTAGCTTTGTATCTTTTGTATCTGCCAATGTGAACGCAGCATTATTGCCGTATCTTATTTACAAAAGATTTTCCAGCGAGTTAACATGTGCAAGACAGCAGGACCAGACTGCATTCCAGGAAGGGTGTTCAGAGCATTATGCAACCCAGCTATCAGGAGTTGTCACAGATATTAACTAATCCCTCCTTGAGGGTAGAGAACCCTCATGTTTCAAATCAGCAACAATAATTCCAGTGCCAAAAAAAAAAGTCAGGTAACTGGTTTAAATAAGTGGCAACCCATAGCACTCACCCCCATGGTGAGCAGCGTCAAAGAGCTGATCAACGTACCATAGATCCCCACCAACATGCCATGTCCACAACACAACACACTACACCAGGGGTCTTCAATGTTTTTCAGGCCAAGGACCCCTTAGCTGAGAGAGAGATGAAGCAGTAGGGACCCCCACTACTTATTGTATACAATTGTGTTGCAGATAATTAAATTTCATAGATAGCTTCATAAACTTGTTTGACATACATTATCCTTTCAATTAATATGTTGGATTTGTGCTAATGTTAACCCCTCAATATTTAGTCAACTTGACCATTGGTTCTGTACTTGGTCTGCTTTTCCCTCTACACCAACTCTCCGAAAAAAGCCGGTCTACAAGCGGATCTGCTATTTCCAGCTAATGTTCCTCATCACACAAAGATTTGGCGGACCCCGAGAAGTTACTATGAGGACCCCCTGGGGGTTCCCTTACCCCCTGTTGAAGACCCATGCACTACACCCTTCCACCTGAAGAAGAGGAAGGGTGTTGGATCCTGGACTTTCCTTAAGCCACAATGAATTATTATAATTAATTAAGTAATTAATAGTTACTTAACATTTAGTTCAGAATTATTTGAAACTTAAGTAATGATTAACTAATGATGAAAACCATCATACCCGGTGGTCCTACCCCCGGGTAGGACCACCTATCCAGTGAGCCAGTCCAACTTGGGAGACCCCTGTCAGCCTAATACACAGCCATGCACCATATGGAAGTTTTGGAACAAACACCACCAGAGACCAACTCTCCTCGCTACTCCTACCCGCCTGTGAGCACTCATCCTGGGCATAGAAGCCACAAAAAGCAGGAATAACAGAAATTCATGTAAATAATTAGTTCATCGTTAATTAAGAGTTAATTACGTGTATGAATGTGCTAGTTATGAGTGAGTTGTGACCCTTTGAACTTCAGCTGAATTCTCGCAATTTACACACTCATAAACTCGCTTAGGTTTGGACACATCAATGGAGCATTCAAGCACTCATATGTTGCTAAGTTGTGGGTTTATGAGAATCATTAGCACCCAGTGTAAAAAGCATCTTCACAGCATCTTCAGTTTTGTGTGTTGTACGTTTGCGTGCTTGTTTGCACGGTTGGTTTACAGTTTGTGTGCTTGCGTGTGTATGTCCTTCCTGCCTTGTGTGTTTGTGTAACCCAGTTACAGTACATACACATGTATCTGCAAAGGAAAACCCGGTGTTAATTGAACTCTGGTAGTGTAAAAAACTGACCTCAATGGACCTGTAAGGGTTAACCCATTAAAACCTGAGGCTGATTCTAAAAATGTCTTCTAAATCCTAACAGTTTTCAGAAAACCCTATGTTGCTATATCAGTGGTTCTCAAACTTTGATATACATTTGGCCGCCGACCCCCATCTCAGAATATTTTGTTCCAGGGACCCCCAGAAGCAAAGATTAAAAGAGTTGAAAAACGTTGTATATATAAAATGTATATATTCAAAGATATGCAAATATGTTCAAGATGTTTTAAAATTAAAATTACAGATCTACAATATATGTATATATCTTATACAGTATCTTATATCTGGTATCTGCTTTTTATCTGCTATTTTTGACTAGCCAACACTGAAATGACACAGATGCTTTAGAGGATTTTACTGTGTACTCAGCACTGTATCTGGGTTGTTTCCCTGTGTGTCTCTCTGCAACTGACAGTCATACACATCTTCTTCAATGCGCCACGTGGCCTGGCTAATGGAGTCATTTTCTATCATTATGATGGTGTTTGTTACATTATGAGTGATTTTGTTACGTAGGCACAGATGGAACCATGGTGGACAGTGCCAGAGACAGTGATATAGACCAGTGTTGCCAGGTCTGCTTATTATATTTTCTGTAAAGTTGCTTGTAAATATACAGTAGGTAGTTGTGGGTTGCCTTTTTTTTTGGGGCTTGTTTTTAAAGTGTAGTTGCTTATTTGGGCTTGTTTCCTAATGTTGTTTAAACCAGTGGTTGTCAAACATTTTCTTGTCAAGGACCCCCTTCAAATTAAAAAGTATTTGTGACCCCTGTACCAGGATTTGTGTTGTTGCTGTCAAAATAAATAAATAAAATGTTTTCTAAATGTATTTTGAAAATAGCCGATCTACAAGCTCACACCACGTCGCATCGTGACGCATTATGAGCTTGTAGATCTGCTATTTTCAAATATCCAAAGTTTAAAGTGCTCATGTAGCCTAGTTGCTTCTTTTGGGCTTGTTTTCAAAGACCTAGTTGCTTATTTCTATCGCAAATTCTGGCAACACTGATATACTCAATATGTCATTAACAGGTCGCAGTGACACACAAAACCAAGTCTGTCTGTCTGTCTGTCTGTCTGTCTGTCTGTCTCTCACTCACACACACACGCAAGCACGCATGCACGCACACACACGCATGCACAAAACACACACCAAAAATGTGTTTTGGTGTGTGTTTGCATCACTGATACAGTATAAGACCTATTCATTCTCCCTGGGATTCTATTCAAGCCACATCTAAACCACCGTTTGGGGTATGCCACTATAATATTTGATTAACTGATAAATCATTGATACTTTACATACCAGCTGTCCTTTTTGTTTTTTGTTATGTATGTAATGTAATATTGAAATATTTTGTGAAAAAAAAAGAAAAATCAATAAACATATTGTTGAAAAAAGAAATTTCGCGACCATATGATGACGTATTTCCTAGTGAAACAGGGGCTGGTCAGTGTTGGGGGTGCGGTTCAATGAAACAGTCAGTGCAACCTGTTGCACAAAGATATCTATGATTGGCAAGACAGTGATGCAGTCAGGAACGAGGCGGAGTGCCAATAATCACGGCAAAGCCACCGTTGAGTGTAATATTGCGATTATACAACAGTTACCATCAAAATAAAACATAAAAATGTATTCATATTGTAGGGCATTTTGCTCTCAAAATAACCTTTCTGCAAGTGTTCTCTGTTATCCTGCAAATACAGGGGGTCTGACAGAGACAGAGTCCCTGTTTACTCAGCCAGTCCAGTCAGCGCTAGATAACTTTTCCCAAACTGAACACATAGAGAAACAAAACTGAACTGTTGGCTCAATCTCATTGTTATTAAGATATTCGATATAAATTGAAAAGAAATGTAATGCCCGATTTAGCTACTACTTCTGCAAACTTCCCATGCAAACTGCTAGCCTAGCCACTTAGCCGGCTCTGCTCTGCCGATACTGTCTGATCAGCACAATTGTTTTTTATATTTTGATTAGTTTCATTATTTGAGAACAGCTACTGTAGGTGTGCTGTCATTTTGAGCACGGGTAGATTATACATATAAGAAATGACTGTAGGTACAACATAGCGTTCTGTAAAATGCCTAATTTATACCTGCAGAAAAGTATCCTTGAGCAAGACAATGACATCACGAATGTACATTTTTGAGTGAGTGTGTAGTCTACTGTATGTGTGGGAGAGTATTCAGTATATGGTATGGTAAAACTATAGAAAAAATCACACCCAGTGTGAAGTGGGCGGTGTGGTCATCACAGTGGTCATCATAGTGATGGAAGCTCACTTAAAAATTTTTTTTTTTTTTTTAAGTGCATAATCCTATTTATAGGTTATTAATGTCATCATGTGTCTCACTAGCCAATCACAGTGCTGAATAGAGTCAGCCAATAGAGTCAGCCAATCACAGTACAGCTAGGGGTGTACTAATGAGCCAATCACAATACAGCTAATGAGGTGTCCCAACCCCACTTATAGGGGTGGCTACACCGCCCAAAAATCACACCCAGTGTGAAGTGAGCGGTGTCATCACAGTGATGGAAGCTCACTTAAAAAAAATTGATTTTTTTTTAAGTGCGTGGTACTATTATTAATTTCATCATGCGTGTCGCTAGCCAATCAAAGCAATGGGTCTGAATAGAGTCAGCCAATCACGGTACAGGGAAGGACGGAAAGGGTGTGAATAGAGTCAGCCAATCACAGTACATCGAAGGACGAATTCCCAACCCCACTTATAAGAGCGGCTACACCGCTCAAAAAAGGGGGATTATGATTAGGTAGGGAATGCGAGTCTGAAAAGATGGGTTTTAAGTGTGGTTTTAAACATGGTGAGGGTGGTGGCAGCTTTGATGTGAGCTTGTAGGGCCACTGAGAAGGCCCTATCGCCCCAGGTTCGTTTCTTATTTTATATATATTTATATATCTATATATATATATCATGTCTACATGTGTGTTTCGTGGTTGGGGTCTTTTACTGGGATGTCTCTCTGTGTGAAAACACACTAGTGCCTGTTGAAGTGGGCTCTCGTGCAACTATGCAGTGAGTGACAGACAGACAGTAGGAGAAAGACAGGGAGAGCTGAGTGGCAACTAGATAGAGGGATGGAATTTCAATGAAGTGAAGTATTCTTATCTCAGCCCGGGCCCCTGGTATGAGGCGAATGGGCTTTCTGGACATACCCCTCTTTACTTTTCTTCCTGGAAAGCATCAAAGCTACAAGCATGTATCTCATTAAAAGAAAAGACAGACAGATTATTTGGTCTCCAGACGTAAAAAAAAAAAAGTCTCTGTTTTGGCACAGTGGTAAGTTCCTGTCCACCACTACTGGAGAGACTGCGGTTCAATTACTAAAGCCAGGTCGCTGTTGCTGCACCTGCACCTGCATTAGCGACTCCTATGGGCTGGTCGGGGTGCCTGTTCAGCAGCAAGTGGAACGGGGAGGTATAGCCAGTGGCGGCCTTTCCTATGTTTCACCCGTTTCAATTGAAACGGGCCCCCAACCTCAGGGGGCCCCCCAGAAAGATTTTATTTTTATTTTAATTTTTTTATATATTTTTTGACTCGCATCCCAGTCCGGGGTCCGCCTCTGGCTGGCCGACGTCCAAGAATTTCATGCAAGAAGAGGATGTAGATCTGATTGAATCAGGGCTCAGCTCAAGTGAATCATGTGAGTGAGTTGTTTTAGCTGTCTGTCCATGGTGGAAGTAGCCTGACACTCAGACTGAATTTTCATTTCGTTTCACTCCATTATTCAGTCTGAAAGCCCTCTCAATGCAGCGGAGTTCTGAGATGGGGGCGTGGCCAAAGTGGGACTCCACTATGAACCAACGCGATTGGTTCATACTGGATTGTCCCGATCCCGATTTGTCGTACAGATTTTCAACCGAGAAACACCCGCCTTCGAAGGCGTCACCAGACCCTGAATGCTAGGCAAAGGATTCAGGGGGTGGAGCCAGGCTATGGTGGAAGTGCAGATAGCCTAATTAATTTACTTCGAAAATGCATCATTATGGATTGTGGAAGCAAACCAACTTCAGTCCACAAATAATTTTTGGATAAAAAAAAAAAAAAGGAAAAAAAAAGGGGGGGGTTTCCGGGGGGGTGCATATGGGGCCCCCATATGAGCTCTTGAAACGGGCCCCCAGATCATTAAGGCCGCCCCTGGGTATAGCGTGTTCCTCCACATGTGTTATACCCTCCCGTCAAACTCCTCCCTGTCAGGTGAAAAGAAGCGGCTGGCCACTCCATGTGTTTTGGAGGAGATGTGATTGTTTACATCCTCCACAGACCGAACAGTAGGGGATGGCAGTGACTATACAAACATGGAACAGGGTGTCTGGTGGCTCAGCCAGCTAGCACACAGACCATGCTCCTTGTAGTGTTTTTATACACAAATACATTCTAATTGTGTGTAATGCAAACGGTGAGGTTCTCCTATAAGCCCTCCCAGGGTTTCTTACCTCACCGGCATTTCTGTCGTCTTTTCTAAGAAAGAAGTAGTATTCTATGGATATGTATATAATTCCTGTTGTGCAAATCATCAAATAAATGAAATAAATCAAGGACCAAGTGAATCAATCCACCTGTCTTGTCTCACAGGTCTCTCCTCTCTCTGCCCTTGGTTTTCTATATTTCTACACTGACATCTGAAATAAAAAAAGATTTATAAAAATGTGGGTGGAACTGGCAATGACTAACATTGTGGAGAACATTTAAAAACACCTAATCGGTTTTCTGTCTTCAATAATTAATGCTCCACAGTAGTACAAAGTTTATACTGTTAGGTCAGTTCAATGGTAATATGCATATATACGCAAACATCTGAGTAGAAGGTGCAGAAAGCATAAAAGGTAAGCTTGGATTTGTGAATGCTCCTACACATCTTTATTCATAATAAGGTATATGTAGGATTGTTTCAGTGTGCATGCTTCCTCTTGGAGAAATCAAGTAACATTTTGCACATTTCAGTGACAAACTATAAATGTGGCACGGAGCACCACAGTCTATGCAAGGGACGGATCAACAGATACAGATACTTTTTTTCCAAATAGTAGGATTGGTGCAACTGAGAATGTCATAGTAGGTATGAGAATAGTCATCCCCTTGATTTTGAACAATTTCTTCTGATGGAAATACACTTCTAGCCTGAAATCTCCCAAAAAAATACCTTTATCCACCACATTCAGCATTATGCATACTAATGTGCTGTACACTGAAAATAGCCAATCTACAAGTTCACATCGGCTATTTTTGGCACGATGAAGTATACAGTAAATTGGCTACAGTATAACTGCTATGCCATAGTCTCTCTCTCTCCTCAAGTTGCATTCAAACTACAACAACAACAGCAGCACCTTACCTCAACCAAGACTGTCAATTAGCCAAAGGATTCCAGTCCATATCTACCAGTAGATCAGTTGGATCCACCTTCCACACATGTCTGCACGTAGGCTAGATCCACCCTCTATCTGGAGGTCATCAAATCCCCATCAGGACCAAACTGGCATATAGCCACACACTTGTTACGAACCCCAGAATTCCACCGTTTTCTGTAGATGCCCCAATATCTATTCCCCCTTGATCTCTCTATACCGCCCTAAACCCCTTTGTCTCTTGCGGTCTTACATAGTTAGCTATTCTGCTAGTGCTGCTAGACCCAGTGTGTGGGGTTGTTTGTCTTAATGGCAAGTAGACTTCCTCCAATTCTTTCCCAACTTAGTTTTCCTGCCCTGTGCCGGTCAGTTTTCCTGGGCTGGGCTAAATTTAGGAACCACACAAGGTAAAGTGGAAAAGAGTAGAACAGGAAATGTGTTACAATACATATGAGGGAGCTGTTGTTCTCTGCTCTGTGTGTGTGTGTGTGTGTGTGTGTGTGTGTGTGTGTGTGTGTGTGTGTGTGTGTGTGTGTGTGTGTGTGTGTGTGTGTGTGTGTGTGTGTGTGTGTGTGTGTGTGTGTGTGTGTGTGTGTGTGTGTGTGTGTGTGTGTGTGTGTGTGTGTGTGTGTTGCGAATCTTCCCATCTTTTGTCCCATCCCATCAGTGGTGCGAGTACATTTACTCGATTTTCAATACTTTTACTTCTACTCCACTACATCTCAAAGGCAAATATTGTACTTTTTACTCCACTACAATTATTTGAAAACATTAGTTACCAGTTACTTTGGAGATTTTGATTATAATTACTCTGCTCTATATACAATATACAGGCTATTTGAAAATAGGCGATCTACAAGCTCACAACGCGTCGCATGTGAGCTTGTAGATCGGCTATTTTCAACTGATTTGTATACAATTAAAAAAACTTGAAATGGTACATTCTGCATAATGAGTACTTTTACTTGTGTTACTTTAAGTATATGTTGATGCTAATACTTTTGTACTTTTACTCAAGTAAATTCTGAACACCAGACTTTTACTTGTATTTCTACATTGAGGTATCGATACTTTTACTCAAGTAAAAATTGTGAGTACTTCTTCCACCACTGAACCCCATCTCACTGAACAACCATACAGTCCTATAATTTACTTCTCAAATCATACTTTTATCACAACCGTAATCTGCTTTAATAAGAAATGTAATCTGTATGTTATGCCCCAACACTCTCTCCGCTCTCTCTTGCTGTTCTGTCAGCTAATCAGACAAAGTGATGAGCATGAGAGAGGGAATGATGAAATAAATGATTTGTTAAATGAGTGTTTAAAAGTGTCGTTACTTACTTCGACAGTACATGTGTATTTAGCCAAAGGCAAAAGGGAACAAATGAAACTGAGTGAGAGACAAAGGAATTACGCAGGGAGTGTCTGTGTGTGTGCCTGTGTGTGTGCCTGTGTGTGTGCCTGTGTGTGTGTGCGTGTGTGTGTGTGCGTGTGTGTGTGTGTGTGTGTGTGTGTGTGTGTGTGTGTGTGTGTGTGTGTGTACGTATGTGTGCGTGTGCATGTTCCTTTTCTTGTTCCTGTGTGCATGTGTGTGAGGGTCAACCCATCCCACTCTAGTGACGTTGTACACATTGTTTTGTCTCCTTCGTTTTCAAAAAAAAAAAAGAAAAGAAATCCCGCTAATCAAAAACAATGACTGCATATCCTGCTGTCTGGACATGCTAGTGTGGACACACATCGCTAGGGGGTTTTGAACAAAATGAGCCTCCAAGTGCTCCCAGTCAATAATGGCATTAGTCAACAAAACGTATGGGATTAGAATTTCACATGTGCCCCTGTGTCAAAATTGTCAAGTGAACATCCCCCCTCGTAAGCACCAAAGTGTGCGGTGCGGTCTAATGAACCCATACCGTCCTTATTCTGGGGTCGAACATTCTGCAAAAACAGCTGATCTACAAGCTCACAACATCTCGCAATGTGACGCGTTGTGTGAGCTTGTAGATTGGCTGTTTTCAGCAAAGATATTTGGTGTGTAGAGGGAAAAAGGAGTGGACCTAGTATAGACCCTTGGGTCCAACTATAGGTTTTAAGTGGTTTAATTACATCACTGCCCTATTGTGGCTTTAGTACCAGCCTTCACCTGAGAACAGATATGCTCACATACATTGTCCCTCGTCACAAAGGGAAAGTACTCATGACCTCAACATTGTGTAATGATTTTTCTTGGGCCTTTTCTTTTAATTTCACCCTTTTTAGTCTAGCCTAGTTGGGTCCTATGTAATTGTTTTGGTTTCCTGCTGTTTTTTATGCCATGCTTTTAAACCCCTGTAGTACTCTGAGATTCGCTCTGAGACCTGAGGTCGATTCTACAAATGTCTTCTAAATCCAAACGTTTTCTGAAAAACATATGTTACTCTATCAGTGGTGCTCAAACCTTCTCATGTCAAGGACCCCCAAAATTATATGTATTTGGCCATGGACCCCCCGCCCCCCCCCCCCCCCACCCGCATCTCAAAATATTTTGTTCCAGGGACCCCCAGAAGCAAAGATTTGAGTTGAAAATGTTTGATTTAAAAAAGGTAAATGATCAAAGATTTGCTAACATTTTAAAGATTTTTCAAAAATAGCAGATCTACGAGCTCGTATATCTGCTATTTTTGAATAGCCAAAGTATAAAATAATGGTAAGTGGATGAAATCTTAAATGACATAGTTGCTGTCCCGGTCTTAATGGGTTAAGTGTAAAAATTGACCCAAAGGGACTCATATGGCTACTGTACCCCGCTTCATGAAAAATATAGTTTATATGTCACTGTGCTGCTGTGTAGTTCAGGTAATCTATACTAGGGCTGTGTCAGAGGAGGTGTCTGCAATTTGGTATAACGGAACAATTAGTGTAAGTATTGCCTATTCATGACATCAGCTGAATCAAATTGCTTTCTGTTCAGTTGTTTCCTTGGTACTGTATGACTTGTCTAAAAATACTCCTGAAAAACAAAAGAAAGTGCATAAAACATGCAATTTCCCAAGCGTGGGACATGTTTAGAGAGGACATACTACTGTGAATATTCAGAGACCAGACACTCATTTCAATTCCAGGTGTAAATGTAATCTGGCTAAATAAATCCCATCTATAGTAGATACTGTACAATCTACTGTACTGTACTGTACTGTACTGTACTGTACTGTACTGTACTGTACTGTACTGTACTGTACTGTACTGTACTGTACTGTTAGTCCACACATGGGATCAGGATTCTAGGATCAAAAGGCATTCCGGATTCTTTTAGCATGAGGTCAGGTACTGTACCTGAAAACAAAAATGTGCCCGTGTTTTTCTTTGAATGCTTGCTGTAATGATTTTGAAATCGATCAGGTAGGTTAGAGCAGTGGTTCTCAACCCCCCCCCCCCCCCTTTGGGGGGGAGGGGGGGCAGATTACAGTAAGGACTTTTTAGACCTTTTTAATACCTATTAAAAAGGCTAAGCAAAAGACCATTACTGCATCAAAAGTAATCAGCAAACAAACAAACATTGGCCAAATTGTCAAATTATATAAGAAAAAGGCAAAAAATAGCCGATCTACAAGCTTGTAGATCTGCTCTTTTCACAATATTTATCTGTGGAACCGAGTCAAACTAAATTGAATGCCTCAACTCCGACATTCCAAGTGCTTGTCAGGGTGGGGGGTCCCCAGTTCAGATATGATTATTTTGGGGGTCACAGCCTGAAAAGGTTGAGAATCACTGGGTTAGAGGTCTGGACCTACCAGAAGGCTGTCTCTCTTTTGTTGCTGGAAAATCTGGTCTCAGCCACAGCTTCCCTAAAAAAAAGAAGGCAAAAAACAACAGCTTTTACTTCATTTATAATTCTTTGATTCTTTGATTTGAAAACACCATCAAAACCACAGTTCAGTGGGCTCTTCCAAATACAGAAGACAAACCCCACAGGAATGAAGGTTGTTAGGAAAAGAGAAATGTTGAGATGACCAAAACATAGAACTTGTTATTGAATCAATGCAAATTGTTTATTTACACACAATGATTACAAAACTAAGAACACCAAAATATAGCTTATGATGCAAGGCCTGTAGAGCTAGTTCAGGCAGACAACTCAAAGGAGCACCAATTCCTGCTTGAGTTTACCACTAGCATTTACAACTTAGTTGCCCATTCTAGTGCAATTTTCTTGTGGTAAACTGAAATGTCCAACTTTATGAGTTGAAGACCAAATGCATCACAAGCCTTGATCCCTTCCATCTTAAGAAAAGTCTAAATAAGCTCTTGTGACCTTTTCAAGTTTTGCTGAGTTGTCCATGGGAAGGTCTTCATAATTCATAACCAATAGACTGTCATAACTGTCCCTTTTCCAGAAGGTGGCATAAACATTTCCTGTTCCGGGTCAGTTTTCCATAGCTTCATTTGATTGGCTCAGCAGCAGATTTGAACTGAAACATGCAACACCTTCATAATGTGTGTCTGGTATAACAATATCTCAAACGTGAATTTTGAAGCTATGTGCTTTTAAAATGTATATTATATCCTTGTGTGGTTCCAAAATCATGTAAGTGTTTTGATTAGTAAAGATGATCTTGTGTTAATCATCAGCCTTTGTTTGCTACAAAGCTTATTGTCTTAATGTATCTAAAACCCAATGATAAAATTCTATTGGAAACCTGCTGTGGGAAGCCATGGCGGGAGTAACTCCCATCTACCACATAGGGAGTTTACTGGGGGAAAGGGGGTGTGTGAATTATGGGCAACACTTCCTGTTCAAAAAGGGTCATATTAGGCTGCCTACTTGACTTACCCTAGAAGATCTCCCTCCACACAGCTGATTAAAATGAATGATCAATGCTTATTATCAAGCGCTGAAGTCACTTAAAAAACACCATTTAAACCCCATGCAACGATTCAGGTGCCACAGCAGCAACAGCAGCCAGTAAGAATGCAACACAGGACAGGAGTTATAGGCTACTGCTAAGAGCAAGTGTCAAGAGCCATTGATCATTAATTTGAATCAGCTGTGTGGAGGGAGATCTTGTAGGGAAAGTAGGCAGACTAATGTGAGCCCTTTTGAATTCTGTCAGGTTGTGTTCCCACATTATTATTGACTGACAGGGATCACTCAAATTAATTGAATGACAGGAAGTGATGCCCATAATTCATGCAAGGCCTCATGGGACACTGGAAACTTGTGGTATGGCATCATTCCTGTTAGGATATAGGATTCTATGACTGTGATTGGGTGTGCCTCGGGGCATGCTGGGAAGTCTCACCCATTTGGGACACTACAATGTGATGAGTCAACAACATGATGTAATTCAAGTCTTGTATTATGCCTGGCCTACTTGTTGTTAACTAGTTGTACTAGTTGTACGAACGCTTGTTTTATTGTTGTATTGTTTTATTGGATCTTGTTTAGTCGATACAATTATTTGTTTTAGCTCCTGCTCATTTGACTTTGCTATTTTGTCTCATCTGTTTAAGGAAATAGGTAGCTGATATATTGCACTTTTACCTTAGCGTATACTCTTGGTTGCTTGTTTTTGCAGAAAATGCACTTAAGACTTCTGGTGATTAGTAGTTTTCGTTCCCTACCTATGTTGAATGCACTTATTGTAAGTCGCTTTGGATAAAAGCGTCTGCTAAATGACTGTAATGTAATGTAATGTCATGTAATGTAATATGCAACTGGAGAAAGAAGCTGCCTCATTCTTCACTGTCTGTACTTTGAAAAGGACCACTGCATTAGACACAGGTTTATCTGATTACATATTGGAAACACTTTGGTGAGTTATTGCTTTTCATCTGGTGTCTGCACCTTTTGATCTTATATTCACAACACCTGACAAGTTAGTGCAAGCAACTCCAACAGTACACATCTGTGAAACCATGTCGGGCCAACTTTGCTCTCACTGCCAATCCATGAATGGACACACACACACACACACACACACACACACACACACACACACACACACACACACACACACACACACACACACACACACACACACACACACACACACACACACACACACACACACCTGACTTCTCCGTTTCTCATCATCATTTCAATTCCCCAGATTCTTTCTCAGAACTCAACACCCAGGCATTACTTCAAAGAGTTAAAATAGTCACATTAACCTTTTCCCTAATATCCCTATTTTGCACATTATTATAAAAAAAATGTTACACTACTGAAAAAATGTTTTGTGCCAGGGACCCCCAGTAGAGAAGAGTTGTAGCAGATGTACAAGCTCGCAGCGCGGCACGAAGCTTGTATATCTGCTATTTTTTAATGGCCAACACTAAAATCAAAAATGATGCTTTTCGGTTAAATGACAACATTCAAACTGGATACACTGTTATCAACGAGCGAGCACACACACACACAGGAAACGGACTGAAAGCAAGCAATACATGTTCTGTTCCCTCCTCTCTATTTGCTGCAGTTCAAATGGCCTCTTCTAACCAAAACATAACCCTTTCTCTCTTAGTCCATTACATTATGTCCTTCTGCAAATGAACTGTGATCATCAGTACAGGCAGTGGAACTAAAGATACAACTTTACGTGGACTGGCAATCTACCAGAATGTATTTTCTGAGCGCACGTACACGTAAACACACATACGCACGCACACGCACACACACACACACACACACACACACACACACACACACACACACACTATAAATAGATTCAGAGTTTAGTGGAAACGAGCCGAGGTGCATGACTGCTCTGTAAATAACTGTGTGTAGCCTTGGTGGAGATAGGAACAGAGGGAAGAAAAGGAGATAAAAAGAGAGAGAATAGCCTTGTCTAACTGTCTTAATGGTGGGATGAAATGTCCATGATTGTAGCATAAATGTGGCAAGATCATCATAACTGTAAGCGTCTGTGAATGAGCCAGTCCACACCGTCGTATATAGGCTATGACGGAATTCTCAATGAGTTGGCTGTGTGGTATATTGTTACAACTAAAGACACGTTAAAAAAAAGGGACGGTCATTGTTTGATGTAACAGAAACTACTGTACTACCTGTAGACATTGGCATACTGTACATCGGCTATTTGCGGCAAAGAATTTAGTGTAGAGGGAAAAAGGAGGAGGCCTAGTATAGACCCCTGAGGGACTCCGCGTTCAACTAATTATATAGGGTTTAAGTGGTTAACAAGACATTACAGCTGATTTTGACAGCTGCAGCATAACTGAATACTTCCACTTGATGGCGATAGCTGAGTTACTCCTAGCTGTAGGTAACACTGCAACAGGTTGTGTTTCTTCTCTCAGTGATGATCATGGTTGTGTTTTTAGCCCAAGTGTGTTACTGTACCTCCGTGCTGTTTCCATTTTTCCCTAATAAAGTATTCAATCAATCAATTTGTTTCTAAACTTCTAACCGATCATGAATTACTTAGTAAGTTAGCTGTGGTATAAGCAGGACAATGCACTGGGAGCAAATCAGTCCTGAGAAAATAACTGTACTTCACAGAGCAGAGCAGACCTGATTCCCTATGAACCTATAGAGCATATAGCCTGAGCACTGGGGCCCTACTCTGGACTAAAAGTGGTCATGTTTTGCCAACAGGGCCCCTAGACTATGTTGAACACATTGCATGAGCATAGAGGGACAGAGACAGAGAGGGAGTGAAGAAACTTTATGGGCAGAGTAATGTGATTCAATAACGACATAATCAAAGGAAGAATGAAAACTACGTTTTGAGGTACTGGTCAAAATAGTTGAAAATCCTCTTCTAATCCACACTACGGTTTACTGAGAAATGTCCACTGGAATGTTAGTATGCTGTAACAATGCTATCAGCTGAGCTAGCCAGTAACTGTTGACCCCCTGCTTCCAGCACCCTTCCTCTGACCGAGCCCATCTTGGAATTCAGCCTGCATCATGATCTGAACTACACACATTTAAAGTTTTGTGGTAGTGACTGCATCTTATACTGATGTGATGCTATAGCGGTGACAATATCTGTCCACAGGCACAAACGACAACAACAACTGAACATTATGCCAGCCATGCTGTCGCGACTGGTAAACACAAGGGAAGCAGTCAAAACAATATCCTTTCCTCTCCTCATATGCCATCTACAGGCAAAAGTTGTTCTGTATCTTAGTTTTCTATGATGGTTTGTGGTGTAATTTAGGCAGTGGTGTAAAGTAACAAAGTACATTTACTCAAGTACTGTACTTTAGTACACTTTTGAGGAATTTTTACTTTACTTGAGTATTTCCCATTTTCAATACTTATACTTCTACTCCACTACATCTCAGAGGCAAATATTGTACTTTTTACTCCACTACAAATATTTGAAAACTTTAGTTACTAGTTACTAGATTTTGATTATTATTACAAAACATACATTAACCACTTCTGCCCTATGCATGCTTAGGCTATTTTCAAAGCATCTCTTTTTATACAATTGGCTTGTGGTTCGACACTTCCTGTTTATCAGCATTCTGTGTTGAGTTTAGTTCTAGCAGGTACGTGTCCAATTTTCTACACATTTTGCCGAAAAATCTATCATGCCTGTAGCCATTGCATAGTCTACTTTTAATTGTTCATCATACATTTGTATTAGTTTTTTTTTGTCCATATTTGACGCACTAAATGATTACGTTACATGATTACGCAACATCTTTCCACCGCGCGTGTCGTATGTTACAGCGCATTTGGTTACCTATTGTCAAACATTTTGTTTATATGTTATATTGCAACTTTGTTTATATTGTTATATAAGCACAGTTTGGAAATATATTCACACTTATCCAGGTCCCGGTATAGTAGGAAAATGTAGTCCAGTCTACTTTATTTTGTCACTCATTTATTTTGTGTTACAGCTCATCACCGCTGTCACTGTCTCATTCACAGGGAGTCCGTAGAGAGGAAGAGAGAACAGGACTGATAAGGATGGTATGTGACCTTGTGACTAGTGAATGGTGTCTCCCTTTTCATCAACTCCCCCTCCACCACCACACCCCGCCACCTCCCAATTTACAGCCAACACTGACAACAGGAGAAGTATTACTGTTGCTGCTATTGTAAATCACTGACGCCTAGTACTCCTTTGCTACACTAAAAACTCAGTGTGTTTGTATGTTGCCCGTCCACAAGTGTGTCAGTCAGTCAGACAGACAGACAGACAGACAGACAGACAGACAGACAGACAGACAGACAGACAGACAGACAGACACATCTTTAGAGAATTTCTAATTGCCAAGTGGAGTGTGTCTGTATGCGCTAGTCATGCCTCCCACTCTCCATAACTCTCTTATCATATTTTACCAGAGCTGTATAATACATTTGAATGGGTAATAACAGGCTGTCATGGTGTGATGCATGCTCTCTTTCACACGCACGCACGCACGCACGCACGCACGCACGCACGCACGCACGCACATTCTACTCCTTAGAATTGGACAGTGTGCGCGCATACACACACACACACACACACACACACACACACACACACACACACACACACACACACACACACACACACACACACAATATGAAATACCCTTTAGCTAATTAAAATAAGGCTTGTTTTCACTGAATGGACTTACAGACCTTTTACTTTCCTTAATTTCTATCTATGTCTTTATTACTTACTGATGCCTTATAAATATGCTTTCTTCAAAAAAAAATCTAAACTGCTGGGGATTTAGCCCTCTCTGATTCACTCTAAAAGTCAAAGCCCCTCCGACACAAATAATTCATTAGAGCGAGGAGGGGGACAGACAAAGGGACATTGGCTGAGGATGCCGGTGGTTCCAAGGCAACGCAACATTGATTGTGGACAGTCACAATGCATAACACGTACTGTACACTCCCCCCCCTCCCCCCAACACACACACACACACACACACACACACACACACACACACACACAGCCCTGATGCATTTTGGCACAATTATAAGAAATCACTGTCTATTCAAGAATGAATAGACAGCACACATCGGTATGTAGGCGCACAAAAACACAGACCCAAACAACCCCAACTTCTGTGGGCAAGGTTGTTTATCAGGTTGACCTTGATACTGGGTTCAAGAGGTGTGTGCCCTCCAGACTCCAGACATGGCAATACTTTGGCTTAGCTAAAAGTCACTGCCAATAACAAACAGAAACACTGTCTTGTAAAGCCCTGGTAAAGGTCATGATCAAGGAACAACATTTAGAGGCATAACATGATAAAATGCCATTAGATGGATGCTCTAAAACCAAGATGTTTTACAGGACTATCAGTGCATATTATTATATTATAGATTAGATTAGCTCTACTCCTTAGAATTGGACGGAACATAAATGGGCAGTTTTGCTAGTTCAATTTGATGATCAGTATTTTATATGATAAATTAGCTTCTTACTGCTTACCATTTTTCAATTTGGCTATCCTCTTCCTGTTTGATGATAATTTTGTGCATTTATGTTGCATTAAAGAAGAATTAGCAGACAGGATAATTGAGTGTTAACAACAAATTATCAGTTAATTATTGATTGGCAACAACCCCTTGTAGCCTCAGTGTCACTGTTTCAATAACCCATTAAGGATTGGAATAGATTTTTGATCCCATGGCTTATTAATATTATATTATTACTAGCTAGGGGGGCTAGCCCCTCCTAGTCGTTTGGTTATAATTAGTTAGTTGATGCTCGTTAGTTGATAGGTCGTTAGTTGATTAGTCTTTTTTGTAGATTTTTTCCCCCCCATGCACATATCTTATAAACTCTCAACATTAGAATGTTCAGTTCTCAAACTCACCAACCTTAAAATGCTGGTTTCTGCATTGTATGTGAGTGTGGCAAACAACATTTTACAGATTTGTTCAAGTTTCAACGTTCTTTAGGCCTATTTGTTACGACTTGTTAGCAGGTACATAAGAGTAACATTTACTTTTGTTCGGCTCCTTCGACACTGCAGCAGTGTTTTTGATTAGTTAATTACGGTATATCAGCTAATCCATTTCTTTAGTCGAGGACAGCCCTAATCATTATCCATCTACACTGACCACAAAGTGTGGTCAGAGTAAATATTATTGTTTCTCAAACATTCAGTCAGAAGGTACACAACTGTAAGTCCATCATTTAATGTGTAGCACATGAGCTCTTTACAAAACATTCCAGCTGTTATATCCATTTAAAATCATATCCATTACCCAATTTTACAATAAGAAGCTACACTTGAATGTGTCCCTAAAAAACAGCCTGTTGCAAAGGTCTACATGTAAAATATCCAGTAACCAAGGTGAGTTTAAAGGTAGGGTAAGTGATTTACTTTGGTTAAAATAAGTGTTAAATAGCTCTATATTCTGATAGTACTCATTGCTATAGAGTGTTTGTTCAGTAAAAGGAGTCTCCCATGTCTCTCCAGCTCTTTATTAAACCGAAAATGTATTTTCAGTGCTCTCTCCTGATTGGCTGAAATGTTGTCACCTACCGACTATATTCTGTTTACTGAAGAGCTGGAGAGACCCCTGTGACCGAAACAAACGCTCTGTAGCAATGATTACTATCAGAATATAGTAATTTAACCTTTTTAACAAAACAAAAAAGATTACCAAAAAATATCACATACCCTACCTTTAACTTTCAAAACAACAAATATTTAGACTTATGTCTTGCCATTATCCAACTTTGGAACCAAACTGCATATGATTTATCTTACAGTACCTTAAAGTTGCTTCTTCTTATAATAATTCCCCCTCAGTAGTAGCTACTGTAGTTGTGGTCATGTTATAATGATTGGCTAAAGCAAGTGCTACTGCGTGTAATGCCGGCTGACCGACTCTCACTCTCAGCAAGCTATGAAGATAAACAGACAGATATGGTGAGAGCGGAATGGAGAGAGAGAGAGAGAGAGAGAGAGAGAGAGAGAGAGAGAGAGAGAGAGAGAGAGAGAGAGAGTGGGGGCAGAGAAGGGGGGGGTAGAGGCGCATAATGATTGATTACAGCCCTCAGTGGCTCTGTGCCTGTACCCTCTCCTGTCTTTCAGTCCGTCTGATTCTCTGCCATCTCTCTGTCTACTGTCTCACATCTGTGTTCGTCTAAATCTGTCTCATGTCAGTTGAGTTCAAGTTTATTGTCATAATGTGACAATAAACTTGAGCTCACATATTACGCACCACGGTACTGTACTGTAATGTCAATGCTTACTTGCATGCTTCCTCCAGACGCTTGAATTACCGCAACCCATTATAACCAGGAAAGCGTGTCATTTTAGATTTCATACTTGTAAAAAGTAATTGCATACTTTGGCTATTCAAAAAATAGCAGATATACAAGCTCATAGCGTGTCACTTTGTGCTGCGCTATGAGCTTGTAGATCTACTATTTTTGAAAATTTTGCAAATATTTGAATATATACATTTTTAACTCAGATCTTTGCCTCTGGGGGTCCCTGGATCAAAATAATTGGAGATGGGGGTCCGCAGCCAAATACATTTGGGGGTCCTTGACATGAAGACATTTGTAGAATCGGCCTCAGGTCTTAATGAGTTAAAGAGGACAGTCGTGTGTTTTAAAGACCGACATCACACACTAAAACATCAAATGTCGAGGACAGACAAAACACACTAAAAGCACAATAAATAAAACATAACATAAGTCTATCAATACATATATAAAAGATTAACCCAGGATTTGAGGCAATTAATAGGCAAAGATAGACCTTAACTGGCTGTTCATCAATCTAGTGGCGTAGGAAGTCAAAGTTATGCATTGTTTGCTGGAGGGGAGAAGATAGAGAAGTGCCTGTGCTGGGTGGCTAGGGTCATTGATGAGACTGTCTGTTCTGCTGAGGCAGAGGCTTTATGCAAACCCCCAGGACTGAAGGAGCTGTATTTCAAGGATGGTCTGAGAGCCTTCTTGACCACCCTCTGTAGTGGTTTGCGGCCTTGTACAATCACTGTGATATGTTATGCAACCAGTTAACCCATTGAGACCCATTAACAGTTTTCTGAAAAAAAAACGTATGTTGCTTTATCAGTGGTGCTCAAACTTTTTCATGTCAAGGACCCCCAAGATGACATGTATTTGGCCGCCGACCCTATTTGTTCCAGGGACCCCCAGAAGCAAAGATTTGAGATTAAAATGTTGGCTTTAAAGTATAGATACGTATTCAAAAATAGCAGATCTACAAGCTCATAGCGTGGCACAAAGTGACGTGCTATGAGCTGAAATATAATGTGAACCTGTAGAAGTTGGCGAACTAGAGATTGGGCTTTCCTATAGCTATCAGAAAACACAGCAGTGATGTGATCCATCCATATGAGGACCTGAGTGATGGTCACTCCCAGGAATTTAAAAGCTGCTGACCCCTCTCATTGACATAAAGGCAGAGGTTGTTGTTGTTGTGGTACCAGGCAGTCAGGTGCCTAACCTCCAGGTAGACTCATCATTGTCAGAGATCAGGCTCATACTGTATATGAAGATTGTGACATGAGCGTATACTTGATGACTGAATTGGAGCTGTCCAAGGTTCAAGGGGATCTTTATTGTTACGTCTTGTGTACAGGTACATAAGAGTCAAACTATTTTTTTGTTGGGCTCCTGTAGCAGCATTAAACAACAAAGCAATTAGAAAGGGGTGTAGAAGGTATTTAAAGCTTTTGTTTCTCAAGCTTTACTTTGGCTAGCTCGTGCGTCTGATTATTCGGGGGGAAAAGCTTTAGCAATCTAGTGCCAGTGGCCTTGTGACTGCGGAGCCACTTTCCATTTGGCATCATCTCAAACAGTCCGTGGTTGGGGTGAGCACGATCTTTGATGATTCTGCCAGCTTTGCTGACACAGCGTTCATAGTACAGGACTTGGGTGGTGGGAAGATGACATCCACTGATGCGCTCGGCTGTCCGCATTACCGTTTTTCATTGCCTCACGGTTGACGTCAGTGCAGTTCCCATTCTAGGCAGTGATGCAGCCAGTCAGAATGCTCTCGGTGGTACCTCTGTAGAATGCCCGTAGGACCTTGGGGCCCACGCCGAACGTCTTCAGTCACCTGAGAAAGTATAGGCGTTGATGTACCTTTTTCACCACCTGTTCAGAAATGGTATAACTTCCAGACCCTCTCCACTGCAGCGCCATCTATGTAGATTACTTTCTTCCTGTAGTCCACCATCAGCTCTTTGGTGTTGTCGACATTGAGAGGTTGATTGTTCTCCTGGCACCACCGGGTCAGGTTCTCCACCTCTCTCCTTGTAGGCTGTCTCATCATTGTCCGAGATCAGGCCTATCATTGCTGTGTTGTCAGCAAACCTGACCACTAACTAAGTTGGAGCTGTGCATCCACCCAGTTGTAGGTGTACAGGGAGTAGAGCAGGGTGCTCAGAACACATCCCCGAGGGTCAACACAGAGACAATGAGGCTGCGTCTGATATATATATATATATTACTTCCCACTCCAAAACACAGTTTGTGTTAACTGCAAATGGGTCTCTATGCTCTGTCTTTATCTGATTTCCCTCACCCTCATTATCCTACTTATGGCACAAACTGCAATAATACAATGAAAATATACTCCCCCTCACGTCCCATACACTTCCTCTCCCTCTCCCTCTCTCTCTCTCTCTCTCTCTCCCTCTCTCTCTCTCTCTCTCTCTCTCTATATCTCTCTGTTTCTCTCTCTCCACTCACTGTAATCTGTTATCAGTTGACATGTTATCAGTTATCTGCTCTCCCTGTATGCTCGCTCGCGCTCTCTCTCTCTCTGTCAGGGAGTGGGACTGAAGCAGTGTGGCCTCGGTGTCATGTCTACTGTGTTGTGCAGACATTTGAGCCTATACGAGAACCAGTCCTGGCTGTGCAAGCGGAGATGAGTGCTATATCACCAATAATTTTAGATACCCCTCACCCACCAGGCATGCACTCATGCTTGTGTGCAAATGCGCGCACACACACACACGCACACACACACACGCACACGCATACGCACACGCACACGCACACGCACACACAGTCACACACACACACACACACACACACACACACACACACACACACACACACACACACACACACACACACACACACACACACACACACACACACACACACTCAGTAAAATCTTCAGTGTTCCGTCTATCCACTTGTAACCAAATGGACCTGTTTGGTTACATTTGTACACTCTCAGTGTAAAAATTAACACTCAGGGTGTTACTGCGTGCACACTCAAACACAAACGCTGCTGCACACACACACACACACACACACACTCTTTCCTCCTTCACGGGAGGCTCATGTCTGAAAAGCCATGTGGTTTGGATTTAGACAAGAACTCTCTAATGGAAAAGTGCCCTAACCTGCCCTGGGCCTGGATATAAATCACATTGCTCTTTTGATATGGAGCCAGGGCTGTTCTCTCTCTCCACTACCACTGTTATATATACAGCCACTGAGACAGGTGCACAGCAGGTGCGCTGAAACCCAGCTCCTGGGGCCTCATTTATCCCATTAAGACCTGAGGCTCGATTCTGCAAATGTCTTCTAAATCAGTTGTTCGCACACTTTCAAGATTTTTCAAAAATGTTCAAAAATAGCAGATGTACAAGCTCGCAGCGCGGCACAAAGTGACGCGCTGTGAGCTTGTATGTCTGCTATTTTTGAATAGCCAAACGCAAAAATCTAAAATGACACAGATGCTTTCCCGGTTTTAAATTGGTTAAAAAATATTATATTATTATATTTCTTATATATTCTCAGTTTGAGAATGAAGCCATGATCTTCTTAAAGATGCCTTGTAAAATCTATGTCAGGAGATTTGAACCCGGAGCCAAAAGTTGTACTGCTGAGCTGAGATATTATGCTTTGAGCTTCATGCAGTACCGCTTGTCAACCAGCAGTGGTCCTACTACCTGACCAAGATATACATTTCCTAATGGAAGAGCAGGGGACACCTGCAGTTGTATTAGTTATACTATAGAGCACCGAAGTCCTGACGTGACTCGTTCATCCCCAGGTTTGCGGAAGTAATTTCTCTATGGAGAATAACATTGGGTCATCTTAGAATCGTCTCATATAAGAATTGTGGTCCAAAAATAAACACCGCGTGTCGGCGTTATTGTCAGGGAGGGGGTTCTGTATCGTTTATGATAGTCAGTCACTTATATTTGATACAGTCTGTTTCTGGCGAAAATGTAACTAATTTGGCGGAAGTAACATTAGCGTTTTTTCACCGTCAGTTGATGCTTCATATCCATAAGAGTCAACACGCCGGGGTCATTTGTTTATTTTTGGAACACAGTTCTTATTTGACGCGATATTAAATACGTCTATGGGATTCAGAACGGGGGTGGAAAACTGCGAACCAGGTAGACAAACAAAGGATGTGTAAATGACGTCAGACTTCGGCGGTCTATACAGATAGGTTAAAATAACATTTTATACAAATAAAAACTTCACCAGGCTCTCATGGGTTGTATGAACCCTGAACATATGACCTAATATAATCACTGCTCATGTGTAGCAGATGAGCAGTGATTATAGGTCATATGTTCAGGGTTCATAAATACATGTATACACACAGATAAACCGGCTTGGACTGCAGCCACATTGTCAAATTAACATTTACTGTGTAATATTTGTATTGACTGCCTTGAGTTAAAACATTGTTTTTCGTCCCCTTGCCAGCAAGGGAATTGTAGCCTACTTCCATGTACTTTTACCATGTCTTTCTAAATAAAGTGTTCAATCAATCAATCAATCAATCAATCAATCAATCAATCAATCAATCAAAAAGAGCGATTTTACTGTAGGCCTACCTTTGAAAACTCATGGAATATTCTCCGCCACCGCGCGCACCACGGAGATCGCCGATCATTACTCGCACGGGGGTCCGGTAGAATCGGCCGGGGGGGGTGCGGGGGGGGGAATGGCCGGTCGCAATCCTCCATTCCAGAGCTATGGCCAGTTCAATGTGGCTTGTTTTGGCCAAAAACAACAGAAAACTGAGACATTTTTACTTTTATAAATCCTTTAGCATGAATGGAAAGTAGCTTTTTTTTTTGTGATCACGTGATTTCTGGGTGTACTCTTCTTCGGTGGTGCATCAGGTCAAAATTTGTGTCAGATCCTGTGTCTAGGTGAGACATGAGCTTTGACACGATATGTATGTCTCAATAGAAGAGCAGGGAGACAAAATACAATACAAATACACCAAATCTCTTGGCTTTGCGCATTGAGGGCTTGTAGATCGGCTATTTTTGTCTAATGTTCCCCCCAGAATATGGACGCTGTGGTTCAAGTGGTTAAAGATCATTTTTGTTTGACACCTTTTTGGCTTGGATTGAGTAATCTCAATAATAATTGTTTTTTTTAGCAAAGTATATTCCAAAGCATTTTAGTGTGTGTTTGTGAAGGGTGTGTGGGTGAGGAGGCAGGCTAACAGGTGGGTGTAAGGGTGGTGCAGCTCTCAACGGGTGTTACTGGTGTGCTGTCCAATCTGGACAGACATTATAGAATGGATTTCTTGTCCGGGAAGCTCAGTCGGTAGAGCGCTCGCCTTTTGACCTTTAGGTCATGGGTTCGATCCCGGGCACCACCAACTCAGCGTATGGTAGCAAGGCTTGTGTGTGGTAAGTCATGTGGTAAGTACTGGGAGCTGATGGTAGGTGTTGCGCTCCACCTCAGCGATCTAGCGCATCGCGAAAAACGGGGATAGACTCCTGCGCTCTGGCTGATACCGAGCCTCTCAGACCTACTTGTTCAGTCTGTGTTTAATCTTTTGCACTTAGTTACTAGTCAAAAAACACAACTTCTTTTTTGGGCATACCATTATAAGAAAAATAATTGAATTATATAAATAATATATAAAAAATAAATAGAAATAGCAAAAATAGCAGATCTACAAGCTCACAACACGTTGCATCGCTTGTAGATCGGATATTTTCCACGTTACACAACAAAATATAAAATAGGGTTAGTGGTTAAGCAGCGCTGAGGCTAAGGCCATGCTCCTAATAAATCTGTCTTCGATAAACCCAAAGCAGTTCACAGGTGATGCCAATCTTATGCACAACGCTCAGCCACACCTCTGCCAAATCATGGGCAAAGCCAATACTTTCACTGTTTAGTTGCAGAGAGATTATTGGCGATGCCATGCACAGCCCATTGAGTTACACAGGTCACACACACACACACACACACACACACACACACACACACACACACACACACACACACACACACACACACACACACAATACAAAGCAGGAAGCAGACTCCTCTACAACAACACAAGTTCAGGCGAGGGGGAAGCGTGATGTCCAAACAGATAAAGGGATTTACCTCACAGACTTGTACTTCCCCCATAAAAAAAGCAGGATTTTCATGGCATGGGGGGACACACATTTTCATAATAATCCAAATCTCCCATGCACAGAAAAAGACGGCAGAGATTAAATGAGACCAAATCAGATGTAATGGTGTCAGATGTATTGAGAAAACTGTCATTCAGATGTCATCACATCACAACAAATTCAAGGTATGCAACATTGACAACTGGTAACAATTGCAGCAAAGTTTATAGAAGGTACACTATTAATACCCTCAGCATGCATTTATCTTTCAAAGGTGAAAGTAAATCATTAAAATATTAAAGTGTGTGTGTGTGTGTGTGTGTGTGTGTGTGAGTGTGTGTGTGTGTGTGTGTGTGTGTGTGTGTGTGTGTGTGTGTGTGTGTGTGTGTGTGTGTGTGTGTGTGTGTGTGTGTGTGTGTGTGTGGGGGGGGGGTGTGTGTGTGTGTGTGTGTGTGTGTGTGTGTGTGTGTGTGTGTGTGTGTGTGCGTGCGCGCGCGCGTGCGTGCGTGCGTGTCTGTGAGGGTGGGGGGTTCCATCAATGGTGTCTGCCATGGAAATACCTCCCCCCATCTCTTCCAAATGACTTAACCGAGGGAATTCTGTCGCTGGGCCTTTTGTTTGTGGGAACACGGACCCTGGGTTGCAGAGCAGCATCTAATGCCATGAGAAACCTCTCGTCAAAGGTTTCTAGCAGCCCCATGTGTCACTGTGAGAGACCCAGCTGTATGACACTGGTGCCAACGAGAGGGGGGGGGGGGACTGGAGCAAGGGGAGCGAGAAATGCACTAGTGAAAGGCAAAATGTTTATTCATTGTGCTCACACATACAACACAGGGGAATAAATATATGCACACGCACACAGTATACAAATTTAATTTGATTATTTGGCAATACTGTTAACTCGTTGCACGTTACTACGCGTTGAGAGCTGTACTTTTTTTTTTTCAGTGAAGATATTTAGTGTAGAGGGAAAAAGGAGGAGGGGCTAGTATGGACCCCTGGGGAATGCCGGTCAACCAAGTACAATAGGGTTTGTGAAGTGTGCTGTTGAATATATTTTGAATAACGCCTCCACCTCCACTAATCTTGGAAGTCAATTCCAGGCAAACAGTTTGTATGGGATATCAAAACCCTGCTTGAATCATGTTTCTGCAACAAACTGTGACATTTGCAGCATTCTTGGCGCCCCCTATGGGTGTAAGTGAAATCGCTTGTCTGTGTGTTTAGAGGCCCCTCAATGTGTGAAATTTCCGGTACGTCCATGATCTTTTGTTTTATTTATTTATTTTTGGGCTTTGTTATGCCTTTATTGATAGGATAGTAGGTTGGCAGGAAATGGGAGAGAGATGGGGAGTGACATGTAGCAAAGGCCGTCGGGATCGGGACTCGAACCAGTGAGTCAGGCTACTTTGGAGCCTAGGTGCCCGGACCGCTACGCCAGCGGTCCGGGCCGGAAATAATTATTTTAAATAGGCCCCTCCACAAACATTGTAAGGCAATCATAGGCAATCGGAATAGAATATAAAAAATCTGAAGGATGGATGTTTGACTTGACTCCAGAGATAACGTGTACCGTGTGAGTTTTGGACAAAATCTGTAGGAGCAGTAGCTACTAGTGAACTGGCGCTGGAGATAATAAATAACATGCAAAGTTAGTTCGGGGCATTTTCACCATGGGACGTGCATGCAGGGATATTTGTCTATGATTTGCAGCACAGAATCCTGCGTGGATCAGTGGGAAAAAGACAGCGGACAGTCAGTGGAGAATGAGGTGCTAAAGAGATGGGGGGAGGCAGAGGCAGGCAGGCATGCGCTAACATCATCAGAATTTTGTGAGCAACAAGAATGCTGCAACAACAAGGTCATAGATGGCTGGGGCCCCCTGACTGACACAGTCTACTAACTTACTCTGTCATACACACTACAGCCACAACAACCACACAAATACTGAGCTTTTGCTTTTTGGGTCAACCCTAAGGTCACATCAAGTGATGTATCATCTGACATTTAACCTGTGTGCAACTCTCCATCTCTAACTATTTGTCTTTACTTTTTTGGAACACACTGAGACCCTCAGTCCAATTATTTAACCACTTAAGACCTATACGTTGTTATACCTTTACGTTGTTATACCTTTCTATGAACTATACGTTGTTATAAAAACCGGGAAAGCATCTGTGTCACTTTAGATACTGCAATGTATATTGTTTTCAAAGTTTTTCTGAAAACTTACTGTAGGTTAGGATTTAGAAGGCGTTTTAAAAATCGGTCTCAGGTGTAAATGGGTTAACCACTTAACCCTATGTACTGGGGTATATAGGGTTAAGTGGGTCCCCCAGGGGTCTGTACTCAGCCACCTAATTTTTCCCCTCTACACCGACTCTCTTTGCCTATTTTGGTTAAGGTTAAGATTTAGAGGTTAAGGTCAGTCAGCGCAGTGATGGAAGAAGTACTCACATGTTGTAAATACTCAAGTAAAAATACCTTAACATTTTACTTACCCATTTTCAACCTATCTTCATATAATTGGTCCTCACTAATGCTCATGATAGTATGGTACCATTTTTGTTTACTCTGTCTGTGTCTCAGACGAGGGCTGTGGACAGTTCAGAAACCCGCTTACCAGTGACATTATCGATGTGGAATCCAAGCTAATGCAGGCTTTCTATTCCTGGAAAGTTAGTATGCTATAATGGAAGCCATTGTTCTCACGTTCAATTGTTTTAAATAAAACCTGCCTGGCGAGTGAGTAGATTTTTTTTATAACCAATTTATCATGAACATTAGTGAGGACCAATTATATGAAGATAGGTTGAAAATGGGTGAAGTCGTCCTTTAAGTACAGTACTTGAGTACATGTACTTAGTTACTTTAAGCGTCTTTGGGTACTCAGAAAAGCGCTGCATAAATTCGATATTATTATTATTACCTTAACACCACTGGCCACAGGCACATACGGCTAAGTGAACTCAACACTCTTGATCATGCCTAAGATTAGACTTCCTCACAACTGTGCAAAATGCAGCATGGCAGGGCGAGGAACAGCTCAACTTGATAACCCAAGAATCAAGCGGTAACCGTGCTATACCTAACTACTGATGGTAAACACTTATGCAGAAGATTTGATTTGACGAAATGGGCTATGACAATATAGCAGCGATCGATAACAGCAATCTATACATCAGCCTTCCGAGGAGCAAATACTCAACATTTTGGGGAACCACTGATTTAGAAGGTATTTGTAGAATCGGCCTCAGGTCTTAATGGGTTCATGTTTCATTTTATATAGAATTTTCTTTTTGTTTTGGTATTTGTTCCTGACATTATATTTACTTGTAACATACTGTATACACAACAACAATCCACATGAATATACACATTGAGTAACCATGTGGCCATGGCTGGTCTCCCCCCATGAACAGTTGATTACTTAATTACTTCATTTTCCACAACAAGACTATGACAGGTCAGTCAGTATAAATATCACAATTTGTGATTTATTACCAAGGGGTTTAATATACAATGTAATATGAATATTCATACAAGAGCTATTTTTTCATGTACAAATTACAAATACATCAACTGGTTTCTCCACTCTTCTGTTTAAATGTACAAAAGTTACTCTCCCACCGCTGTCCCATAGCAGCTTTGCAACCTGGCAAGACTCGTAGACATCGCAGTAAAATGCAGATAAAAGAGAAGTATGAAAAAATAAGGCAAAAATCTTCATTTCATTCTCATTTCATTTCATTTAAAAACAAAAAAAAACACACAAAAAAACCTAAACAAATAATAATTGAATTACCATGGGGAAGGGAGAATGACTGCTCCACAGGGCAGGAAAGAAGGAAAGAAAAAAAGAAAAATAGAAAGAAACAAAGAAAGAAAGAGAGAAACAAAGAAAGAAACAAAGAATAAAACCTGCTATTGTCCAATGTCCCAGACACAGAGAAGTAGTTTGCATTTTTATCAGTATTACAAAAAAAAAGAGGAAAAAAGGAAAAGGAAAGCAAGTCTCCAAAAAGCTTATTCCAACACTTGACATGAACAACTTCCTAGTACAGTAACATGTGCATACTGCATGCTTTGAACAACCTCCGAGTACAGTAACGTGTGCATACTGCATGCTTTGGTGAAGCCATGGGGCTGAAACAAGAAGAAACTCCAGGATGAACAGCAGACAGAAGGCTTGATGAAGAGGAGGATGACTATGAGGAAGAAAAGCGGGACGGACAGGGGCAAAAAACAAATAAACAAAACAGAGAGCTGGCTTCTTCACATAATTAAATATCCACACACATTTGTTTCAACTGGGTAGAAAATAAAACGTAATCCCCCAGCAAGAGTCCATAGGGTTTGTCGTTGTGTTAACAGAGCACAGTGCCCCTGCGTAACACGTATAAAACTCCTGATACGAAATGAGAAACAAACTTACAAAAGGAACAGACAAAAACATACATTTTATACAATGCTGCGTTTCTCCTCCCCTAAGGCACCACATATTAGATTAAGTTGAATCTTCATCTCAAGTAAATTACTTTTTTTTGTTGTTTGTTTGTTTCATTTAGTGTGTACTTTATACAGTGCAGAGTATATGGGCTTTGATTAAATAAGTGTGTATTTGTGTGCATGTGTGCGTGTGTGTGTGTGTGTGTGTGTGTGTGTGTGTGTGTGTGTGTGTGTGTGTGTGTGTGTGTGTGTGTGTGTGTGTATGTGTGTGTGGCTGTATGAGTGTTTTTGGTGTGTTCTGTCTCCCCCTAGTGTTTGTGCACATTCACTGCCTCTGTGTGCGTGCTGCTGCTGATTCCGCCACGCAGTAGTTGGGCTTTTCAGACGGACTGAAGCCAGGCAGACACACACACTTGTAGGAGCCTTGTGTGTTGATGCACTTGGCGTTCTTGCACAGTGACATGCGGCGGTTGAGCTCCGAACACTCATTCACGTCTGAAAGCAAAGGGAGAGAGTGCATGTTAATTATGTCGATATGTAAACAAGACGCAGTCTAATGATGGTGTGTGTCCTCCTTGTTCAATCTTTAGCTATCGTCTCTGTCATAATGTCCAAAACTGTTACTTTTCAGGATTCAAATTCAAAAGCATCAAAAGTAGCAGATCTACAAGATCGAGCTTGCAGATCTGCTACTTTTGATGCTTTTGCGTGACGCTGTGGTATGTACAATTAGGGCATTCATTTATGAAACACAAAGTTAAAGTTAAAATATGGATATAGGAGGTTTCTGCCCGACAGCAACGCTATAATAAGATACAGGGTGCGCTTGTGCAGTTCATATCTTATAAGTGACACCAATAGCAATGTGGTGTTTTTGTGCTATGTTGATGAATTGAATACATAGGACCACAATGGAAACAAGTCCCCAGGACCTCCCAAATGTGTGACTGTACCTCGTGCTGTTTGCATTTCTGTCTGATAAAGTATTCAATCAATCAATCAATCAAGTGACGGGGCCCCGCAATCCACAGAAAACCCAGATGCATCAGTGGGCATGTGTCATAGTGTGGTGACGCTCTACCACTACTTCAAAGAACAAAACTGCTTCACGAGAGCAACGTCGGTCTAAGAGATTCTCTGAATGTTTTTTTGACATGCATAGATGATCAATTATCATACAACTTCCGCTCTCTTCACGATTTTCACTTAGGCAGTTTGTCCTTGCTTGTAACAGGCTATGTTCAAACGTTTTGTGAGCTGTGAATGGTCTACCTTTGAACACTTAAGGCCGTTTCAGACACGGAGCGATTGATTCTTTTCCACGCTAAGTGCAGGAGGACAAAACAACAATTATCGTGGCACGATCCCCGCTGATCCAAGCGAGAACGCGTCAATAGTGCCCCGTTTGAAACGGCCTTCAAAGTATACTTACAGACAGACACACATACATTCAGAGACCACAAGGAGTAATCCAGGCTGTTGGATGTACAGAAGTAGTAAAAGTCCAGGGTGAATATTAAAATAAGACTGGATTGGCTGTACCTGCATGCAATCTACTCTTAATGTGCTTTAAAGAATGTTGAATGTTGTGCCACTGACGAGCGCGATGAAAAGCATGATAACTACGGTTATATTGAGGCACATCAGTTATACACAATAAAGCATGCACAAGTGTGGGACTGTGTCATGCATAAAACTAGGACAATCCGTACATAAACACATGAAATGATATCAAGTGTATACCACTCCGATGGGATGGACTGAAGAGTTTTTGACCTACTAGTGCGTATCAAAGCATAGTACAGTAAGTGGGCCGACCAAAATAAAATGCCTCACTTAATAAGGCTACCGCATTGTTCGGCTCCAAACTCATTTTGCCAGCTTACCACTTTAGATTTCAATTTGAAACGGTGTGACGTGTTAGGAATGCAGAGAGGCCGGCCGGGTTAAGGCTGATTGTGTTTCACCGAGCAACCGTATCGCCAGTAAAGTGTACTTAACGGGTCAGTGTGTAATGTATTATTTGTGGAGAGCTCTCCAGGAAAGCGGGCAGAGCTCACCTTGAAACTACGCGCGGCTAATGACTCAAGGCCATCAGAGGAGGGGGCGTGGAGCCTCAGTACACTTGTACCATATAGACTAGAGCAGTGGTTCCCAAACTGGCGGCCGGAACCCCGAGGGGGGACCCCCAAATGATTTTGTGGGGTCCCCAGATGATCTAGCTTAATGTGCGACATTGTTTTCTCACTCAACAGTAAACAAACAGTTGAAGGACTTTTAAGACCTTTTTAATACCTCTATAATGAAAAAAATAAACTAATAATTCCAAATGCTTGTCAGGGTGGGGGGTGCCCAGTTCAAATTATGATTATATTGGCCTGAAAAGTTTGGGAACCCTTGATATAGAAAGTGTGCTTGTGTGAGTATGAATGAAGGAAAAAGTGTAGGTGCGTGTTATTTTCTTTTTCTTTTAAAGAATATTAGTATGTTTTTTGGTTTCAGTAAACATGCCAGACACCATCTGGCATGTTTTCAATCTTTCTTGTGTGGGGTTTGCTGCCAGCTAGCTAAGTACATTTTTGATATTAACTAGTACTGTATCTCAGGCAACCTTTGGTTAAAGCTGACCAATTTGTAGATCGGCTATTTTCAAATAGCCTAGGTATAAAATAGGGCTAAAGTGGTTAATGTACAGTATGTTTTATAATGTAATCATTTATATCTGCAAAGTAACTAGTAACTTAAGTTTTCAAATAATTGTAGTGGAGTAAAAGTACAATATTTGCCTCTGAGATGTAGTGGGGTAGAAGTAAAAGTATAGACAATTGGAAATACTCTAGTTAAGCAAAAAATACCTAAAAATTTTACTTAAGTACAGTACTTGAGTACATGTACTTAGTTACTTTACACCACTGAGAGTGTCTGTGGCTCTTGTCTTACCGATGCAGGCCATCCGGGACATGTCAAGGCTGTAGCCATCGAAGCAGTCACAGGTGTAGCCCTCGTGCACGCGCACGCACCGGCCATTCTCACATCCGTTTAGTATTCCACACTCCTCTGCTCGAAGACCCTCAAAGGCATCATAGGGGTCTGTAGGGTAGATCGTGAAAGACAGGGAGCTATGAGGAAAGAACATTATGTCGTACAATCTCCGGGTTTTACACGAGGAATAATTCATAATCTATTCATATTCATAGTCTAATTTGACACTACAGTAGGTTCCCTTAATTAACAGAACTTAATTAAGAACTGAGGCCGATTCTACACATTTCTTCTGAAAAACGTATGTTGCTATATCAGCGGTGCTCAAACTTTTTCATGTGAAGGACCCCTAAAATGCTATGTATTTGGCTGCCGACTCCCCATCTCAAAATATTTTGTTCCAGGGACCCCCCAGAAGCAAAGATTTGAGTTAAAAATGTTTGCTTTAAAATAATTTATATAATCAAAGATTTGCACACATTTTCACGATTTTTCAAAAATAGCAGATCTACAAGCTCGCAGCGCTTGTATATCTGCAATTTTTTTATAGCCAAAGTATAAAATAATGCTTTTTAGCTCAAATCTAAAATGACAGATGCTTTCCCGGTTTTAATGGTTTAATAAATGCAGTACTTTCAAAAACCCATTTCTATTATGATATTGGCATAAATGATAATACACAACAATACACTTAGATGTATGTAAATAAAAACACACATTTGGCAGTTATTGAATTAATGTCATGGGTTGGGTTCCCAATGAGTTTCTAGCCAGGGCAAGTATTGGGTTAGGGTTGAAATGGCCACAAGGTGGCAGCAAAGTGCTTTCATTGGCAGCCAAGTTAAATGGGATTCTTAGCATTGCCTACCAATGTCAGCTTTCTTTATGCAAAGCATTTCTGCTCACTGCCCACCATGAAGGAGAATACTTCAGATATGGGCTTATAGAAATGAATGATTTCCATATAGATTAATTAATTAACGACTTGACCACTCAGGGCTCTATACTCGTGGCTTCTCTGTTTCCTCTCTACATTAAATATCTTCGCTGAAAATAGCAGATCTACAAGCACACAATGCGTCCCAATTTTGGCCATGTCATAGGCAAACAAATGTTGAAACAATTTCTAAAATAGCCAATCTACAAGTCACGATGCGACATGTTGTGAACTTGTATAGTTCGCCTATTTTAGAAACCTTTTGGTTAACTATATCTATAGATCGTGATCATGCTAAATCTTGCAACACAACACCCCGCGGTGACAGTAGTTAAGAAGGTTCATATACTGGAGGAGGACATAATTCATTATTGCCACAATTGATTATTGTGGCACTATAGCATGTAAATTGATCCGTGGTTTGAATGATTGAATGCTCTTTGGCACTGTTTCTTAACCATCGGTCCACTGCATAATTACAGGTGATCAATGGGAAAATGTAAATAGAAAAATGTGTCCATAAAATTTAAGGAAGCCTTGAAATGAAATAATAAAATGATGCTCGAAACGCTTGTGGATCTGCTACTTTTGACGCTTTTTGATTTGAATCCTGAAAAGTAACAGTTTCCACCCGACAGAGACGATTATGTTCAATGTTAATGAAAAATAAATAAATAAATGACTGTGTTATGCCTTCCTCTATACTAACACCCTGTATATACCCTTTATTACACTACACTACCGTGGCTTACTGTATGTATGTTCACTCACTTAATCCATTAAGACCGGGAAAGCATCTGAGTCATTTTAAGATTTATTTGGCTATTCAAAAATAGTAGATCTACAAGCTCATAGCGCGGATGCATGCAAATCTTTGAATTAATATATAATATAATGTTGGGGGGGGGGTGTCTTTTGAGATGGGAGTCCGCGGCCAAATACATATAATTTTGTGGGTCCTTGACGTGGAAAAGGTTTGAGCACCACTGATATACTTACGTTTTTTTTTTCAGAAAACTGTTAGGATTTAGAAGACATTTGTAGAATCGGAACCTCAGGTCTAAATGGGTTAATATACCCTTTATTAGACTGTATGTTCAGTCACTTAATATGAGTCTTTACAAAAAAAGACCCACAGACTTCTGTTCAAGGTCTCTCTTTTTAAAAGACACTCAGGTTTCACTGGACTTCCCCTGTTAATATTAACACAAAGGAAATAAAAGAAAGAGAAAAAAAAACACACTCACTCTCCTCGTCCTCGTCCTCGTAAAGAGGCATGATGGCCCGCTGGTCGGGCCGCTGCGCGTAATCCGGGCTGATCTCGTATTCGTGCACCGGGCTGGCCACCAGGGCATCGCGACCGTACGGCCGTCGACCGCCACTCACAGGCAGGTTACACATGGAGGCGTAGTCCTCTGGGGGAGACGAGGGAGGGAGGGAGGGAGAGATGTATTATCGGTCATAAAGAAATAACAAACAAAATGAAAGGGGTGTGTGGAGAGACAAAGAGAGATGGAGAGAGACCAGTAAATCATCACTTATTAAACCACATTATGCAAAATGAAGACAAAGCTAATGAACCACTTTAACTCTGGCATCCCAGTTCTTTTTTTTATAGGTGAATTTTTTTTTTTTTAAATATTTTGCAGATCTAATTGCAGATCTAGATCAGCTGTTTTCAAAATAATTTAGTAGATTTTTGTGGTTAAGTGGTTAAAAATAGTAAAGCAACGGGGCAGCGAGCAAGAGCAATGTCTCTCCAACAGCGAGCGACTGAGAGACTACGAGACAAAGATAGGCTGGCTATATCAAACGGGGATACGACGCACAGAGAGGAGGACTATCCTCTGAGAGAGAGATAGCAGATAGAGAAGAACAGAGAGAAGGATGAGGATAATTAGAAAACAGTATTCAGACAGAAGATAGAAGATATCACCTCTAGAGTGCCGTAGCTGTTATTTGCCTTTTTAAACACACTTCCGATAAAGACCATGAATACAAAAAGCATAAACAGAGACTCGTCTCATGCTGTGTAATATATGCAGCAGCAGTCTAAATGTCAACAGTGTCTGAGGGGATTGAAACCAATTACAAAGCCATCGCCATGCTTAGCAAACAGGGGGAGGGGGGGATTTGGGGGAGCGGAATACTCTGGTTTGGGGGAGCGGAATACTCTGGTTTAGGTACTACATAGTGACATACTAACTCTTTTAAATGAGGATTTAACATGCCATTCCCACACACTGCAACACACACACACACACGCACACACGCACACACACACACACACACACACACACACACACACACACACACACACACACACACACACACACACACACACACACACACACACACACACACACACATGGTTTCCTGTCTAGGCAGGTCAGGAGGGCTAAGGAGAGCAGGTGTGTAGGATTAGAGACGAGACTGTTCAGAGTATAAGTGATTACATCCTTGGTTCCCACAATGCTCTTGCCAATGGACGTAAAGAGGTTTCAGGTGTGTGTGTGTGTGTGTGTGTGTGTGTGTGTGTGTGTGTGTGTGTGTGTGTGTGTGTGTGTGTGTGTGTGTGTGTGTGTGTGTGTGTGTGTGTGTGTGTGTGTGTGTGTGTGTGTGTGTGTGTGTGTGTGTGTGTGTGCGCGCACGCGTTTGTGTGTGTGCACGCGTTTGTGTGTGCGTGTGTGCGTGCCTGCCTGCCTGCCTGCGTGTGTTGTAAAACAGTCATGGAGCATAGACAGAGCAGGCCGGTACACACACACTGAAGTGAATGACTTCCAACGGGTCGTGAATAATATTCAGACCTATGCATTGAACAGGTCAATTACATACAGATGCACGTCTGCCACGCACACATGGAAACGCTCAAACTTAAAGCCTTAAAAAGGTGTGTGTTTTTGTACCAGTATTCTTGAGTGGACAGAGGGCACACTCCATGCCCCAGCCCTCCCCGTACAGACAGCAGCATTCCGTGAAGGTGGTCTTCCTGTTGTTGGGACCCAACGGCCGCGTACAGGTCAAGGTGTCCGTCACCGTCTGCCAACAGATGCCCTGGTAGGCTATCTGCTCTGCCTCACGATGCTGCTCTGCTCGCACACACACACGTCCACACACGCACACGCACACGCACACGCACACACACACACACACACACACACACACACACACACACACACACACACACACACACACACACAGTTAGTTATAATGCATAATGCATATAGTAACACAACGAGAATATAACAGGCTCACATAAACAAGTAAGTAATAAAACTTGAAATGAAAGATAACACAAACAGAGAATCTCCTACAGAGAATACTGTACATATCGTCGGGTGGAAAGTTTTGGAATGTCCAAAACTGTTACTCTTCAGGATTCAAATTCAAAAATAGCAAAAGTAGCAGATCTACAAGCTCAAAACGCGCCGTGCTGCTTTGCGCTTGTGTTTGTATTGTTTTGCACTATTTAGGGTTAGGCTTAGGGTTAGTGAGCGTTCTCTTACCAGCCACCTCAGGGGGATGAACACACTGGTTGCTATTGGGGTCCAGCACCATGGGGTCTGCACAGAAACACATGTAGGAGCCATCCGTGTTCAGACACTCTCCCCCAACGCACACAGACTCATCCAGACACTCATTGATATCTGGGAGAGAGAGAGGGGGGGCATACAGACATACTGTACTGTTACTGTATTTATACAAAGTGCACACACACACACACACACACACACACACACACACACACACACACACACACACACACACACACACACACACACACACACACACACACACACACACACACACACACACACACACACACACACACATCTGCAGTCCATCGCTTTTGTTTAGACCCAGTGTAGGATGCAAACATTTCTCAAACCTGTTGAGGTCATTAAGGGTGTTACCACTCAGCCACTGACCTCAGGTCAGTCTCACATTATCTCCGCAAAGTGACCATGACCAAAACTAAATAGAGCCCACTGCTGCTACAGCACTGTTGGTCACTCTCACCCCAGCCTTGTGGGCGTTCTGCAACATTAGTGACAGATTATTGGGGCAGGAACGGGACAGGGCAGCGAGCAGAGGACAGCAGTTAATGTGGATATTCATTTGACACATGTTACATTTGACCTGCAGTCCAGCCACAGGCTATACTGTACCCATGACCGTACAACGTGGAATACACGTTCGACAGTATGACGTCAGGGTTCGCCATCAGGGCTCTGCCAATTACAGGCTTATTTTAATTCAACCCAATGGGAAATACACATGTACAGTAACACATTTTATGTGTTTTTTTGGTAACATCCGTCACATGTCTGCGCTCCAGAGTTGTGTCGTCGTCGTCGCGGTCCAGCTGTGAAGTGACCGCCACTCCAGAAATAGGTCTGTTACCTCAACTCATTTTCTGTGGCTTTCTGGAGTGACTGCGCCACACAAGCAACAGCCTTGAGCTTTCCAACACGAAACCGAGGACTTTTTGAATGCCGAACCCCCTCACTTCCTTTCGTAGCTGTTTTCAAGCCGTTGGTATTTGTTTTGGTCTTTGTTATACACAAGGCCATGCCAAGTTAACCACGTGAACCCTAGTGTCCCTATTCTGGGTGTGTCATAATAGGTGAACATTCAGCAAAATTAGGTGAAGATTTGGGGAAAATAGCCTGGCTACGGTACGGTGCACTACGGTACAAGCTCACAACGCGTTGTGATCTTGTAGATCGGCTATTTTCGGCGAAGAGATTTAGTGATTATTTGCTATTTCAGCGGCTGTCAGCTATTTTTGGCAAAGAGATTTGTTGTAGAGGGAAAAAAAGGAGGGGGCCAAGGATAGACCTGATCAACAGAAGACATACTGTAGGGTTAAAGTGGTTAATTCATGCTTGGTGTCAGAGGATAAATCAGGCTTCAGAATGAAGGGTAAAAAAGCACGTAGGACAGACTGGGTGGAGAGCAAAGCTCACCAGAGGTTTGGCCCTCGTCTGGCGTGGTCAACGGTTTGAGGTCCGTTACGCGTGGCCTCACAAGTCATATTACAATTTAAGAAAACCACCACAGCTCCGGCTTGTGGGTTCCTTCTGTGCCGTGTATGTAATGCGCAGATGTTTTTATGTTTGTCGAAAAGTGGAAATGAATGACTATTTCAGTTCTCTAGGAATATGTGTTTTCTTTTTTAATATTCATATCCTCAGCAGTTATAGCCACGAGGTTTTGAAGCATAACAAGCATGCAAGCTAGATGTGCAATTTTGAGTAATGCATATCTGCAGTATTCATTTCACATAAATATACGTGCGGAAAAAGAAAACAACAGTAAATGATGAGTTATATTTCAAGAATATTTCATCACCAAATCAATCTGAGTTGTCCAGTTATTGAATTGTTCCAGTAATTAAGTCATACACAGCAAATTCCTCAGTGTTAGTTGAACTCTTAAGGTCCTTACACACCGGGGCGATTTTTTTCATGCGAATAATACATTTAAAAAATTAAAAACCTTATAAAGTCAATGCAAGCTTCCACACCAGTTTCGCGGACCGAAAAAAGCGTCTTTTAATTATTCGGAACGAGTCCGAATTTTGCGTATATTCGCATATTCGCCGGTGTGTAACCGCCTTTAAGTGTAAAATTGGACTGTACCATCGGCTCGTTGATAATCACATTGTCCAGCTACACCAAAGTGGGTGGAAATGGAAATACAATTAATTTTTTGGAAGTGTGTTTATGCTGCTGTTGTCAGCAACATGAACACATTATTGTGTGTGCAAGCATTTTAAACTGAGTGGGTCTAAATTGGCAACATTAATGACTTTTCAGCTAAATGAATCATTGGGTGTAGGCTACTGTAAGGTCTTAACCACTTAAGCCCCATATACTTACATCAGTGGTTCTCAAGCTTAGTTTGACTCAGTTCCACAGATACATACTGTATTGTGAAAATATTGTCAAGTTTTTGCCTCTTTCTTATATTATTTGACAATTTGGCAAATGTTTGACCAGTTTTTATAGTATTGTTTGTTGATTACTTTTGATGGCGTGCCATTTTTAAATGGTCACTTTACTGTCATCTGGGGACGCCCCTGGGGGTCCCGACCCACAGGTTGAGAACCACTGACTTAGATGATCGGAGTCAATACAAGACTTGAATTCCGGTCAATAATAAACTATCCCTCCATCATAAATACAGTATAAGAGTATAGATCATATAGGTCTTAAGTGCCCTGCTTCTGTGTTCACAGACATCTGCTTTGCTGGGGGACCTAATGATGCTTATTGCTATGGAAACCATAACCAGTGCGTATTCATCTCTAGCAGATGTGTCACATGGATTGATTTATTACTTCCTTCCTGTCCTGTGTTTGACATGGAAGCATAGTATTGCAATGAATGGAAAATGTTTAATCTCTATTCTGTACATTTATTTATATGGTATTTCACAGTACTGAGATGAGAATATGAGAAACAATATAAAACAAAACTAACATTTATAAAAAGTTCACAAGATAGAATTTGTGTTAAAAGTCAGTTAACCACTTTCAACCTGGAATCTATTTTTTTTGGGCATGCCGATATGGGCTAAATCTTTCAAAATGTTTTTAATGCTGCTATTTTCGCTATTCGTTGCACGATGAACTGTTAAAGGGCTTAAGTGGATTAAAATAAAATACTTAAAACAACAACAAAAACGTATGTGTTCCGTGTGTGTGTGTGTGTGTGTGTGTGTGTGTGTGTGTGTGTGTGTGTGTGTGTGTGTGTGTGTGTGTGTGTGTGTGTGTGCATAGCCGCCCAGAGAAGGTGGTTGCAGGGCCAGGCCATGTGCCAGGCCATACTCAGTGAGAGTACTGGTTTTGGTTGGTTGGTGCTGCAGAGGGCCTGGCGTTGGCCTCTGTTGTGACCACAGTCTGGCCTTGTATCACTTCACACTGTCTCCCCACTCTTTTTCATTCACATTCAACAACACAACACATTTGTTAGCCAACAATAAAACAAACCCAAACACAACCTCTTCAGAGCGTAACAGTTTGTCTTTTCAGTTTGAGAGTGTTCTCACGTCATGGTCATCTTTTGGTAATAAGGAACTACAGTATATATGCTTTTAGTCTCCACCTGGCCAAAGGCCGTGGCCGGAGACTATGTGAGCCGTCCGTCCGTCCGTGTGTGTGTCCGTCCGTCCGTGGATTGGCTTCCAAGTCTGCGGGAGTGGCCAGTTTTGAACAAAATGCCTCAAATCATGCATTTTTCTTTTGCAAAACACACTGCTACTACTCCTACCAATTTTGTCCAAAACTTACCCAAATTGGTACACCTTATCTCTGTAGTCATGTGGTCAAGATACATCTGTCAGATGTCTCATAATCCATTCCAATTGGCTATGATTGCCTTCCAAACCTCGCAGGAGTCACTCCCTTTTGCACAAAATGCCACAAATCAAGAACGCAGCTCTCGATGGCTGTGAAACTTTGCACGCACACTCACAGTAGGCTACACTTTTCACATGGTCTGGTCAACCTGGTCTGGCGGAGACCTGTGCTCCGAGGAGCATACTTTTCTAGTTATGCTCTGTTAATAATTTATGCTTGAATTGTACTTATTTGTGCGCTGTCGCACACCCAAAATAGTTGATCTGCCAGCTCACAACGCATGCTGCTGTGAGCCAGATGCTTCATCTGTTCTTTGGTGCACAATTGTTTTCAACAAGTGTCGCTCAAAGAATTATGACAATGCCCATCGCAAGTTGATGATGTCATTTGTCCATGTGTGGTCCAGGCCTATGGAATGTAAGAATGGATGTGCTAATGAAACGTATTAAAATATTGTTTCGATGCTCATATCAATCAGGAAGTATCAAGTTGTTTTTTTATAAGGACATGCATTCCATAGGGCTGGACCACACATGGACAAATGAATGAAATCATCAACTAGCGACAGGCATTGTCCCTCTTGAGTAAAAGGATGGACCATTTCGAAAATAAATACAATATTTAAGTGTGTTTTTAATTTAAAACTTTTGTTATAGAGGGCAATTATAATGTATTAAGGCATATTTGGGCTTATTAGCAAGGGATCCTATTAAAATACTCTACCAGATATTAGACAAAATAACATTCTATTCACTACAAAAAAAGTTACATAGTACAGCTTTAACACTCACGATTTTACAGAGTAGCCTTAAGGTTGACACTCACCTCTGCACTCCAGCTTGGCGGGGTCGTAGTCCTGTCCGGTCTTACAGTAGCACTCATAGCTTCCCAGGGTGTCCAGACAGAAGCCTCCCTTACACACCTCCTGCCCAAACAGACTGCACTCATCTGCATCTATACAGCCAGGGAGAGGAGAACAGCACAACCAGGGTTAACAAACACTCATCTGCATCTACTGTATACAGCCAGAGAAGAACAGCACAACCAGGGTTAACAAACAGACTGCACTCATCTGCATCTACTGTATACAGCCAGAGAAGAACAGCACAACCAGGGTTAACAAACAGACTGCACTCATCTGCATCTACTGTATACAGCCAGAGAAGAACAGCACAACCAGGGTTAACAAACAGACTGCACTCATCTGCATCTACAGTACAGCCAGGGAGAGGAGAACAGCACAACCAGGGTTAACAAACAGAGTCTGATACATCAGTATGTTTTGTCTCTGGGGCAGTCGTACAGTACGTGCTACAAATCATGCGTAGCTGTTATTAAAATGCCTTATCCTTCATGCAAAAAAAAGATGAAGAAGGAAGTCACTCATACGCATACACGCACGCACACACACAGTGTAATTTTACTGTGCTCCACACTCACACATGCTCCCTGCGTGCTTTGGTTTATGTGCAGGCAAACACGCACACACACTTGTGCACAGATCAGATGAAATAACAATTGTCTTCAGATTTATGCGTATCTTATTTGCACATCAAAACACAGGAATCTGAAGCGTAAAAAATAATAGCGTCTGGGGTGAGACTAGACTAAAACTGAGGAATAATTATGAAGCCTCAGGACTTAAAGAGGCCAAAGTTTGAATGCGCCCTGAGGCTGTTGACAGCTAGGAAAGCTTTGAGGATAGAACCATCAGTTTTCAGTTACAGTACAGTACTGTTATGTCTACTTTGTGTGTGTCTGCTTTGTGTGTGTCTGCTTTGTGTGTGTCTACTTTGTGTGCGTCTACTTGTGTGTGTGTGTGTGTGCGCGCGCGCACTTGTATGTGTACATACAGTATTTGTTTGTGTTTCCACTACTGGTGTGTCTGGGCGTTGGTGTTTACACATGAGAACACGATCAGCCGTGCAAGCAGCTCCACTAATTGAACACATATTCCCATGGATGCTCACAGAATATGTTTGGCAGGCAGTATGTCTGTCTTGTCTGTGTCTCTCTCACACACACACACACACACACACACACACACACACACACACACACACACACACACACACACACACACACACACACACACACACACACACACCCCCCCCCCACACACACACACACACACACACACACACACACACACACACACACACACCCCCCCCACACACACACACACACACACACACACACACACACACACACACACACACACACACACACACACACACACACACACACTGAGCATAAGTTAATTTACATGTAATTTACATGTTAGGAGCATAAATCAAAAGTAGACGACAGACAGTGATAGGAAAAGTGGAGAAAGGAGGAGACATGAGGGGAGACCAGAGGAGAGGTGAGCACATGAGGAGATAATGTGGCATCAGCTAGTCGGTATAGTGTAACATAGCTTACTCTATGTGTCACAGCTGGAACTATGGCCACCATTGATGTACAATAGATCAGTGGTTCCCAACCTTTTTATGGAGCAGGGCCCACTTTAAAATCTTTAAAGTGTTTGCGGTCCACCCATGTGACCACTTAACACCATCAGTATCACAGTTTGCCTATTATTTGGGGGCCTACAGTAGTACTTGCAATATTCTCATGGCCCACCAGTGGGCCCCCCGGCCCACAGGTTGCAGATGACACCCCGCTCCAAAATCAGAAGATTTCAGTTAAACATACACACATACAGTACAGGTGTGCACTGGTCGCTTCACGTGACATCACGGTGTCCCCTCAGTTTTTTTTTCTCCACGCGCACGCACAGGTACGGATGTGCACGCACATGCTCCATTCATGAGCCAAGATTCATGAGCCCAAGTACCAAAATGTCTACTTTGCATAACAGGTTTACAAGTGAGTGTGCAAAATGCATCCTCACTCCTCGTACACAGTAAGCAACAACACAGCATTTTGGCTTCATTAGCCGACGAGCCTTTGCTGCCAGTATCCTGTCTGCACGCAACAATGCCTCAGCCACTGTCCAAGAAGAGAAAGATACTCACTCAAGGCAAACTTTCAGTTTCAGCTCCTATAATTCAAGGCATTCCTTCAGAAGATTTACATAGACTAGCGGTGTGCGCGCGATGTGCGCGTGACGTCATTAAAACCATTACACCCCTGCACACATACATACAGTATACAGTACAAACTATACATACCTTTGTAGCATTCAGCAGTGTGCATGCTGCCTCTGTAGCACTCGGCAGGGCGCACTCCATACACTGTCTCTGCAGTAGGGATGGAACCTCTGCCAGATGGACACAGCTGGTTGAACTGGTCTGAAAGGGGAAATACATTCAGATTCAGATTCACTTTATTGTGACTTATAGATGCACTGTTCAGGTACATACATGTGAAAAACACAATAAAAACATGATAATAAAAACACGATAAAACGACCTAAAACACTCAATAAACAATAAACACAGGGAAAGATTATCAGTCAAAGTAAGTGCATAGTGCAAAGTATAGAAAGTTATTGCACAGTCACTTTCCACTGTTATTTAACAGTCTGATGAGTCCCAAATGTTGTGAGTTATATTGAAATCCATGTTGTATCCAGTAAAATTCTCGTATTATGAACATCAATTCAGAACGGTGATCAGAGCACAGCTGTGCGTTTTTCAGAAAATCTAGTAGCACTGATCAGAGCACTGCGTCACACGCAGGTTGGCCAATCAAATCCGGATATTACGTTAGTGATGCCCACATGCCAATTTTGATAATATCATGCATACCCTCCGGCCAATCAAGCCATGGTACATGTGCCTGTTATGAATCTATATCTTTCCTGGTCGATCTACCACACCCTTTCTCAGGGGTCTTAAACGTTTTTCAGGCCAAGGACCCCTTAGCTGAGAGAGAGATGAAGCAGGGACCCCCCCCCCCCACTACATATTGTACACAATTGTGTTGCAGATTACACTTTTTCATAGATTTCAAAGATAGCTTCATCATGTGTAAATTTGTGTTTTTTAACCACTTAAACCCTCAATACTTAGTAAAAGTGACCTTTGGCTCTGTACTTGGTCTGCTCTTTTCCCCCTCTACACCAAACCTCTTTGCCAAATAGCTAATAACCTCTTTGGCTACAGTTCTCCTCAGAATAGGGATGCTAGGGTTCAAGTGGTTAATGTAAAAAATATATATATCCTATCACACAAAGATTTGGCGGCCCCCCCTGTAGTAACTCTGAGGACCCCCTAGGGGTCCTGGACCTCCTGTTGAAGACCCCTGTGCCCTATCTGGTTCCTCACCAGTTCCATTAACAGGACAGGGGTGGACCTCGCAGTTGTCGCCCCAGCCGGCTCCCAGCGTGCAGCAGCACTCCTCCAGGGTGACATGGCTGGTCAGCACGCTCTCACACAGGTTCTCATCGTTCAGACGGAAGTAGCACTCTTTACGCTCCGCCGCCGACACTGAGGGACAGACAGACAAAGAGACAGACAGGGAGACATAGAGAGAGACAGAAGAAGAAGAAGAGAGAGGTTAGACAAGATTGAGATTGTGAAGTAAGACGTGGCTTAACATTAAGACCTGGAACTGTGTCATTTTTAGATTTGAGCTAAAAAGCATTATTTTACACTTTGGGCTATTCAAAAATAGCAGATATACAAGCTCATAGCGCGGCACCGAGTGCCGCGCTACGAGCTTGTAGATCTGCTATTTTTGAAAAATCGTGAAAATGTGTGCAAATCTTTGAATATATATATTTTTAAAGCGAACATTTTTAACTCAAATCTTTGCTTCTGGGGGTCCCTGGAACAAACTATTTTGATGGGGGTCCGTGGCCAAATACATATAATTTTGGGGGTCCTTGACATGAAAAAGTTTGAGCACCACTGTCATTACTGCATTAGGTATGTATGTAGAGAGCATATACTTCTAAAGCTAAAATACTGGTTTTGGCATGGAAAAGGATCATGGATAAACCTTTAATGAAGGTTGGTACAGTGATTTTCTTTAACCCATTAAGACCCTGAGGGCCATTCTACAAATGCCTTCTAAATCAGTAGCTTGTATATCTGTAAAAATCTAAAATGACACAGACACTTCCCCAGTTTTAATGGGTTAAAGTTTTGTCTATGGAGAGACGGAGTGCGAGTTCCAAGGGTAACGGAACAATTTCTACAACAATGTGGAAACCTCTACTTGATTACATGTACCTGCCTCATGATGACGTAGTTAGCTTTTGTACACAGAATATGTACATACAACATGTGTATACAGTACATGTACTGTAGGTCTAATTGATGGCTGTCAATACGATATAGGCATGCAGGACGATTCCCAGCATGCTTTGTGTGACAAGTGGAGATTAATAAAGTTACTAACCCCTCCAAGATCATTAACCTACAGTATAATAAAGCACACCCATAACCCGACACCCCTCCACCATGAAAAAACATATTATCTTGGCAAAGAGCCTAGTGTGGTTGAAACATCGACAATGTTCAAATTAAATTAACAAGGGAACAGTTAGGACCATCTGATCAAGACTCCCTTTTTACATTATATAACCTGTTATTATGTTATTCCCAAAAGGAGCTACGCCAAAGTTGGCAGCACTCATCTGCTCTCTTTTTCAGAGAGCGCTTTTGGGCAGAGAGAGGAGAGAGAGAGAGTGGGGGGGTATAATGTTGTAATTGGTTAGGCTAATGAGTGTCATTAGTCGAGGAGAGAGAGAGCTGGAGGGGGTAATGATATGTTAAAGCTCTGAGCTCTGGTAGATGTTAGATCTTTAGGAAATACTGTGCTTTGTGAACTGCAAGGAGGGGAGGTATTGCTTAACATCACAGGTATGTAACATGTCACATAGGAATACTGAAAATAAGCAGGCTTGTGCTGTTAAAATAGTTAATTATGTCTAATCAATTGGGTTCCACTAAACATGGAAAACAGCGCCACAGGCTTGAACAACTTTGGGGATTCACTAATTAAACGTGACTTCATTTGGCTGGCAGTATCAGTGTATCTTCAGTGTGGCACTCTGTAACCGCAGAACCTTGCTCTTATTAATCACTTTCAACCTGCATGGTGTCCCCATTTTTGAGTGTCATCAAAGGCAAAAAAGTTTCAAAAAGTGTAAAAAGAAAGAAAAGAAAAACAAACAAAAAAGCTTGTTGATCGGTTATTTATACTATTATGTATAAATTAGAGCTCAAGTGGTTAACCCATTAAGACCTGAGGCCGATTTAAAAAAAATCTTAAATCCTAACAGTTTTCTGAAAAACCTATGTTGCTATATTAGTGGTGCTCAAACCTTTTCATGTCAAGGACCCCCAAAATGATATGTATTTGGCTGCGGACCCCCATCTCAAAATATTTTGTTCCAGGGACCCCGAGAAGCAAAGATTTTAGTTAAAATGCAGTCAAATAAAATAAAAAATAGCAGATCTACAAGCTCATAGCACGGCATGAAGTGTACTTATATATCTGCTATTTTTGAATAGCCAAAGTATAAAATGACACAGAAACCACTATGCGTTATAACAGTAATCAATCAGACCCCCTCCCGTTCTCTCTCTGACATTCTGTTCGTCTCTCTTCCACTCTCACCCTAACCCTCCAACCCTAACCCCCCACCCCTCACCCTCACCCCCCACCCCTCACCCTCACCCCCCACCCCTCAGGTGACATTTCCCACGCAGGGCTGTAAAGTGGGACAATTAGAAGCTGCAGAGCCGATAGGGCCCATGATGGATGGAGCCAGGCTCTTAAAAGTACACAGCTGCTTTCACTGCCTTAATCATATACCTGAAGAAAGCAGAAGCACACACACGCACATGCGCGTGCACGGCCGCACACACTCATACATGATGCATGCACACACGCACGCAAGCACATGCTTTCACATTTGAATTAACTTTTTGATACTTTGCATCCTTATACACATTCAGTGATAATGATCCAACATAAACATCACTTCAACACACTCACATGCATGCAAATAAACATGCACACTTAAATGTACACATATGTACACACGTACACACGCGCACGCCCGCACACGCACACACACACACACACACACACACACACACACACACACACACACACACACACACACACACACACACACACACACACACACACGCACGCACGCACACATCCTTTCCTCTTGCTCAGTAATAGGTTTCAGCCCAGCCTGGTGAATGCAATAAATAATTACAAATAGCTAGCGATTTGTTTCCAATTGTCCATGTGGAGACAAAACACCACTTTTACTTAGAAAAAAACCCATGGAAATGGCCAATTTTACATTCCTCCATGGATATCACCCTATCATTACGTAACGTCTGTTTGTTGAACACAGTGCATGCCTCCTATTTCCTCGCTTCACAAATTATGTAACCATGATAAAGCCGGTAATAGAGAACATGAGTTGTTTTGCATGATGAGTTAACCACTTTAACACTGGCATTCTTATTTTGGGCATGGCATTATAGGCCAATGTTTTCAGAAGATTTCACATTTTCTTCAGAAACATAACAAAATGTCTGAGCTTGTAGACTGGGTATTTACCCTATTCATCGTATGACGTACAGTATATAGGGCTTACAGTAAGAGGTTATGGTACCACTAGAAAGGATTAATGCATTTAAATGTAATGTCTATTACGATTTACTAAAGTTTCTCATGGTCTGAAAGAAGAAATAGTTCTGGGAGAAACTATTAGTCCTGGCTGTTTTAACTCTAGTTGAGATTCTCGTCCGCCATGAAATGTGTGTTTTATTATACCTAGGCACAAATAGGGCAGTCCCTCACCAGTGTTGCCAGATTTTGCGAGAGAAATAAGCAACCAGGTCTATGAAAACAAGCCCAAAAGAAACGACCACGTCGCAGCTTGTAGATCTGCTATTTTCAAAATACATTTGTGAAAAAAGTGACACATTTTGTATATTTTTTTAAACATTTTAACAACACAAATCTGGTACGGGGGTCCCTGGCACAAAATACTTTTAGATGGGTGTCCGTGGACAAATTCGAATTAATTTGGAGGTCCTTGACATGAAAATATTTGAGAACCACTGGTTTAAACAACATTTATGAAACAAGCCCAAATAAGCAACTACACTTTAGAAACAAGCCCAAAAAAAAACAGAAACCGCAACCACCAATATTTACATGCAAGAAAAACAAGCCCAAAGTCGCTTATAATAAGCAGATATGGCAACACTGTCCCTCACTGTGGGGTCCTTCAGGCAGCCTACGGGTACATACACACATGATGGGATACCGTCCGTAAGACGGGCGGAAGTCCCATACACACCCATGTTAAGTTTAAAACCGGAAGAACGGTCGCGATAACATGGGTGTGTATGGGACTTCCGCCCGTCTTACGGACGGTATCCCATCATGTGTGTATGTACCCAAAGAGGGCTTCCAAATGGCATGACATCCTGCCGGCCTTCCAAACAGGAAACCATATTAACAGCACACTTATTAGGACTAATTTGGTGCTCTGGTGCAATCAGTTGGCCACCACCCCAGAGTAAAGATAGCTGGGAATACGTTTTATAATGTAAGAGGATACGTGGAATGGCATCCCACTGCAAGCACATGGAGGATATACTAACACTGTATGGACATGAATGAACATGTCTGAATGAATGAATAAATCACGCTATGGACCAAGAGTGACGAACTAGGATGACAAACTACTGCCCTATGGTTTAGTTTTATACCAACTTTACAGTAGATAATGTTGTGCAACTAAATTCTTCGAGTAATCCTTGGTGAAAACACTGTGGTATAAAAACCCAACTGGAACCCACATTTAAAATGTGATGAATTGTAGCTGACATCTCATTTTGTACAAGTTGAAGAGTAATCCTGCAAAAACCTTTTTCCTTCCCCTGAGCTAAAATAAATAATCAATAGACCAAATCATAATGACATCACCACAGCCAAAAATATATTTCCGGGTAGGCAACGCAGGCAGCTTTGAGCAGTATTATTCATTAACCTTATTTCTCGACGAAAAAGACACTTATGCTATTGTTATTGAGTATTAGAAATATATTACTTTGTTCTAAATATCCTCAGGCGGACAAACTAGACATAGCTAATGTCCTGGATACTTTATTTTATGTAAACATCTAGACAAAATAGACATTCTACCCGGAAATATCGCCTCGCGCACGCTTTGTTTACAAACATTCTGATCTGGTCATAACATCTGATCTAACATTCAGTTAGCAGGGATGTGATGGTGGAGATACTGAGACCACAACACATTGCAACAAATGGGTGATGAGTTATGTTCTAAAACTGATCATGAGTCACCCCTCTGACGCAACGGAACTCCCCTGTGTTAGAGTCCAACAAACACACAGTGGTTGTCAACCTTTACAGGCTCTGACCTCCCAAAATAATCACATAATGAACTGGGGACCCCCTTCACCCTGACACGCACGTGGAATTGTAGGGGTTGAGGCATTACATTTAGTTTGTGAAAATTCAGATTCAAAATTTCTTCGACAATTTGGCCAATGTTTGACCAGTTTTTAGTAAAGTTTGTTGATTACTTTTTTCAGTAATGATCTTTTTTCATTTAATTTCTTCTTTTTTTTTTTGTATTGAAAGGTCTTAAAAGCCCTTAAATTGTCACTTCACTGTCAAGATCATGTGGGGGACCCCCTGGGGATCCCGACCCACAGGTTGAGAACAACTGTGTTATGCTGCGTTCACACAGGCAGATACAAAGATACTACAGATACACAGCATATTTGTTGCTCTGTCGCTTTGTATCTGTGTTGCTCAACACGGTCGTTGACGTCATCAAGCGTGCGTCCGTCATCGGAGCTACAGTTGTAAGTTTTGTATCTTTGTATCTGGAAGTTGAACCCAGCTCAACTTCAACTTGTAGCTTTGTATCTTTTGTACAAACGTCAGATGTCGCTTTGTATCTTCATGTCGCTGGCTTCCATTGAAAATGAATGGTAGCATGTATCTGTATCTGCCCGTGTGAACACAGCATCAGACAATCAGTGTTGCCAGATTCTGTGAGAGAAACAAGCAACCAGGTCTAGGAAAACCAGCCCAAAAGCAGCAACTATGGGCCACATGAGCACTTTAACATATACATCTGCTATTTGAAAATAGCAGATCTACAAGCTCACATTGCGACGCGTTGTGAGCTTGTAGATCGGCTATTTTCAAATAAAATCTGGCAGGGAAATTATAATAAGCAGATCTGGCAACCCTGAAGACAATACACACTAATCTAATGCAACAGGGAAACGGGGCAACTGTCGCGTTGCATGTTGATGACAATGTGATGATTCATGGTGCCATTGCCATCAGTATTCATCTTGAACGATGCTCACTCTGCAGAAGCGGGCTTCACGCCACTCGGTGCGATGTGACAGGGGAACGCCGTGTCAAACGGGACACACAATGGGTGATTTTTGCCACAACTCATCACTATAGTATGACCTGAGAGTGAGAATGCAATGGGGACAACATCAGCTCTGACTGACGTGTGTGTGTGTGTGTGTGTGTGTGTGTGTGTGTGTGTGTGTGTGTGTGTGTGTGTGTGTGTGTGTGTGTGTGTGTGTGGGTGGTCACCTGTAGGGGTGGGGTTACACTCGGCTGTCATGGAGTTGTACTCCTGGCCCTCCGGACAGACACACAGGAAGGAACCCTCTGCGTTCTCGCACTGAGCCTCGCCACACACACTGCTCAGGAGATCACACTCGTTCACATCTGTCAGGTATCAGGGGAGGGAGGGAGAGAGAGAGAGAGAGAGAGAGAGAGAGAGAGAGAGAGAGAGAGAGAGAGAGAGAGAGAGAGAGAGAGAGAGAGAGAGAGAGAGAGTTTTATTGTCACTTCCATAATACACACTAGGCATACAAGGGAGTAAAACACAACTGATGGTGCTTGTCACATTTAAAAACAACAGACACATTAAAAAGAGGCAAAGCCATTTAAAAAACATTAAAAAGTACAGAGAGTGCAGACAACATTGGTAAAGAAAAAGTGCTGATGCATTCAAAGTGCAATATAGACACAGTACTATTCCAAAGTGCTATTCATCTCAAGATGGGTTCTGATGGTTTGGGGAGAAAGAGAGAGGAAGGTAGAGACAAAGAGAGAGAGATGGAGTGGAAAGAGAGGGAGAGAGGGGGGAGAGAGTGAAAGAGAGAGAGGGAGAGAGAATGAGAGAGAGAGAGGGAGACAGGGAGGGAGCGGAAGACAGAGAGACAAAGAGAAAGAGAAAAAGAAAAAGAGGGGAATGAGAGAAATAGAGGGGGAGAGAGTGAAAGACAGAGAGGGAGAGAGACTGAAAGAGAGAGAGGGAGAGAAAGAAAGAGAAAGGGAAATAGCATAAGAAAGAGAACGAGACAGGGAGAGGGTGGAAGAGAGAGAGAGAGAGAAAGGAGAGAAAGAGAAAGAGAGAGAGGGAGATGGGGAAAAGAGGCAGAGGGGACGGAAGCAAACATGTTGTTAAGTGGTTAGGTTAATGAGTGTCATTAGCTGCTTAGCAGGAAGCGCTACATCCATCTTGGTTTCCATGTATTGTGATGCAATGTCACACATGGTCACAACCAAGTAGAAAAAGGTGCAGAACAGATGTACTAGATGTACTGTATGTAACAAGACTAAACAAGTCTCTCTAGCCGCCCCCCAGAGGCCTGCTCCAAGTTTCAGTAATCTTTTGTGCAAGATATCTGTGAGATATCTTGTGTGGAAGTGGAACAGTGTTGATTTTGACAGCAAATTTTTATTTAGTTTTAGTCATATTTTAGTCATTGAAATAATTTACTTTTAGTCTAGTTTTAGTTGACTAAATATCATAAGATTTTAGGCGACTAAATCTACAGTTGATTTAGTCGACTAAAATGTATTTTGGCGGGCCTTGATGGCGTCGTAATGGCTGATTTTACACTTGGTTGCATGCTGAAAATAGCTGATCTGCAAGCTCACAACGTGTCGCAGTGCGACGCGTTGTGAGCTTGTAGATCTGCTATTTTCAGAGCGCAACACCCGAGCGCAACCAAACATAAAATGACTTGTCGTTTAGTTCTACTGGATCTCTTCTCCACTAGCCCCCATAACATTTTAGTCTAGTTTTTATTTGTTGACGAAATTGTCGATATACATTAGTCTTAGTTTTAGTCATCGCAGCTTAGTTTTTATTTCGTTTTTGTCGATGTGGTTGTCGACACCCTCACGAAGACCAACCAGTAGGTGTCAACAGTGATAGCGACTACATTGGGGATTGGGAATTGGCATAGTGCCCACAAAAAAAAGAAAAAAAGGGGAGACATTGTAACAACAACACAAAAGATAATAAAGCAACATTTCAGTTAATTTGTACTTCAAAGTATGGCTAGCCTCGATCTCCAGGCTTTTATTGCTTAGTTTTGCTAAAAAATAAAAGCCTGGCCCAACTATAGCCTGTACTGGGTATGAGGAAGTGTTTCATTTCCCAACCAACCAGAGTGCAGTGGGCGTCGCTCGTAATGTTGTGTTAACGGGGCGGGGGTTGACGGACAGATCGGTGAACCAATGGGATCAGGCGCCGTCTCTCGCCGGCTCTATACACACGCCCCTTTATACACGAAATCAGGAGGGTTGCAGCAGGCTAAAGTATGGCTAAATCAATTATTTTCACTGAATGACACAGCTGTACAACGAAGTACTAATCAGGCTTTACAGCCAACACAAAAGGACAACAACGGTACTTCCATATCCACCTGTCTATGCACGGCTACATATTCTCTGCACATGATATCCAATATAGTCCATAGTGCTGTGGTGTGGGCCAGCTTCTCAATGAGCTAGAAAGTGTTAAGGAGCCAGCAGGGAGGAAAAGAGGGGGCGTGCCGCGAGATGGGATAACTAAAAGCCCACAGTCACAATGGAAAAGACAGACTTGAGCCCCTTAAGAGGTGATATACTGTGTATATTTTAGGGTATTTCCAGTTGTGGAGAATAGGACTACCACAAAGTAGGTCTGGAGCAGGAATTTGTCTCTCCCCTTCTTTTTTTGGATATGGTCCTGAGCTTTCGGGGTTGTACACTCTATTTGGCCATGCTGTAAATATCTGCTGGCCCGGCCAGTGAAAATGATGTTTTCATATGTTGGAGAAATGCAGAGCTCGAAGATCCAGAGACAGATGGATGTGAGATAGGTGAATTATTTTGACACTGATTATACGAAATAAACTCAACATATGCATACATAGCAGTATGTGAATGGCTACATTTACACATGCACATACACAGTCACGCATGCACGCACGCATGCACGCACGCACGCACGCACGCACGCACGCACGCACGCACGCACGCTCGCACGCACGCACGCACGCACGCACGCACAAATATATGTGTGGTACATCTACAATATATTTCTGCTGTTCATTGCTAAGAAGAAGACAGGATCCCATTGAATAAAACATTCTATGGGAAAACCTGCCACAAACATCACCCGACAAGACCTGAAATGGAACCCCAAAGAAGAGAGGAAACGAGGTCGCCCCAGGAACAGCTGGAGAAGAAGTGTCCTGGCAGAAATGTCTGAGAGTGTGCTCAGCTGAGGAGATCTAATTGGCTCGCTGCATAACTGTAGTCTCAGGTTTCCAGAGGGTGGCATACACGTTTTCTGTTCTGGTTCAGTGTCCCATATAGCTTCGTTTGATTGGGCTCGACTGCATATTTCAATGGGAAAGACTAAATGACACCTTCATGAGTCTAGATGCGGGCAGTGATGGAAGAAGTACTGTTTTTTTTTTTTTACTTAAGTAAAAGTATCAATCAAGTATCAATACCCTACAAGTACAAGTTTGGTTTAAAAATTTACTTGAGTAAAGTACAAAAGTATTGGCATCAAAATGTACTTAAAGTACTGTACTTAAGTACAGTACTTGAGTAGATGTACTTAGTTACTTTCCACCACTGGATGCGGCTGCAGGTATGCTTCCTCTGCTGGTTTTTTTGGGCCGTGTGTGCTCAGCTAGTAACAATTGATACTCAGATAAGAAATCAAGGAAATTATCAGTTGATCATTTTCTTTATTCCTTTATTCAGCTGCTGGCGTGTAGCCTTGCCAGAGCAAGTTGACACTTAAGTTAGACGTTTCTCGAGATACGCTTACTACAGACGCACAGACACACGGACAGATTTTGCGCATTTATAGTAGGATTATTATTATAATTATAATTATTATACTAGAAACAAATTTCCTACGAAAATTTAAGTGTGCCTGCGTTGGCTGAGGGTTTTGCCTATAACTTTGCCGTGGTACCACGAAACGGTGAAAGTAATAGCCTGGTTGGCCCGGTCGTTGCGCACGTTTTGATGTATACATTGGCGGGGCCGTGACAACCGTGTAGGAGGAGTAGCATTTTGGTCCCCTCGGGCGGCCAAAAACGTCAAGAAAAAAACTGCAAAATAATGATTATAAAATCAATAAAAAATAAACCAAAACTCAGAAAAGGAAAATAAAAAAACGAAAAATTGAAGGTAAAAATGGGCATCTAAAACAGTGTTTGAAAAAAATCTAATAATTTATTTTAATATATAAACAATTACTCAAATGGTTTCAAGTGCTTGTTTCACCCACTTCTGAAGGTCTGACGCAAAAAATTACCATTATACATTTGTTTGCAGACGCCTATTTAGGGGGGGTAGGCGAAGTTTTGGAGCATTTCGGGCACTTTTCAAAACCGGAAGTGATAAATCCACTTCCTGTTGTGACGCATGTGTTCGCAGACCCCCATTTAGGGGGGGTAGGCGAAGTTTCGGAGCATTTTGGGCACTTTTCAAACTGGAAGTGAAGAGGTCCAAGTCCGGGTTGGACTATTGAGCTGCATACCTCTCAGAGAGTATTTTGGTGTAAAAAAAAAAAAATCGAAAAAAAAAAGTTTGGGAAAAAAAAAGTGAAGACAGATCTCTTAACCGGATCTGTAACCTTTAACATGGGTTTGAATGGGGGACTGTAAGGGGGCGTGGCTACGTGGGTGGGGGCGTGGCTACGTGGTTGGGGGTCCCCGGACCCCCAACACCCAAACTCATTGATAACCAGTTGGCCATGTGGCCGATGAGAGAAGAGATCCTGGTCCATTTCAATGTAAAAGGTGCATTACATCATCATCCTAGATGAGGATGATGATGATGAAGGGTAGGTTTGTAGAAAAAGTCTGAATTTTGGACTGAAAAGGGGGCGTGGCTACGTTGTTTTGCCTATAACGTCGCCGTGGTAACGCGAAACGGTGAGAAAAGTAATGCGGTAAGTGGCCCGGTCGTCCCGCACGTTTTGATGTATACATTGACACTAACGAGTAAACCGTGTGGGAGGAGAAACTTTTTGCGCGGTACGTGCGGCCAAAAGGGGCGGAGTTTCGCAGTTTTTGGCTAATAACGTCGCCATGGTAACGCGTATCGGAAATTCACTTCCGAGCACACGATTCCCGACCTGGCCGCACGTTTTGATGTATTTATTGTTGCGGTAGTGTAAACCGTGCGGCCTGTACGGACGGACGAACTTTTGTGGCGACATGGATACCTGGATTATTAAGTATGGCGGAATGCAACAAGTGTGCCACTGCCATTACATGGCAGGCACACTTAATTACCATCGGACGCCACTGCCAATAAAAAGCTCCATAAATGGAACAGATACAAATGAGACAGGAAGACGGTCATCCCAGAATAATTCTGAGCCAAGCCTCTGATTCCCTTCCTTCCTGCATCAAACTCCAGAATAGTCATCTATATTTCACTGCCCACCCACAATAGTTCTGTGACATTAAAATGCGGGGCAGTTTTGCAAGTTCCATCACGCTTGCCGGAACCCCAATTAAACAGCGGATCATATTTGGCCCAACCCCTCCCCGAGTGGCCTTTGGGTATTTCACCCTCGCTGACCGGGTCCAATCTCTGCCCAGGCACGGCGAGCCGGCTAAATTGAGAACAAAAGCCATTCAGGTTTTTATTTGACACGCTCCCTCCTAAGTCTGGCCGGGGAGACATCCGTGTCTGAATGTTAAAAAGGGGAAAAAGGGCGAGAGCCGAGAGAGAAAAGTCTGACCGGAGGGATTTCGGGCCTGAGATCTTGATCCCGACTGTAGCTAAACACCAGACAGAGAAGACTTTTCGCAGATCACTTAAATCACCCTGACAGTCGAGGGAAAAGCCTTTTTGATGCATCCCTGTGACAGGAAACAGATCTCAGACACACGTCAAGACAGACAGGATGGAAAGCTCAAACGATGGTTCTGTTCTATCTAGGAAGAAAACGGCAGCAGAGGGAGAGAGAGGGAGAGAGAGAGAGAGAATATAGCATGTCTACAAGCTCACACGACTCCTTGCAGACGCGTTGTGAGCTTGCCTTGTAGATTGGCTGTTGTCGATCGAGTCTCTAGGGATGTGCAGGGACAGAGAGTGAAGGTTGATAGAGACAGAAGAGGGATGAAGTGTTTACTGTAGACGGCAAAATGTAAAGAGAATGAGACGAGAGGGGGAAATGATGAAGGGGGAGCAGAGCAGAGGAGAGGAGAGGAGATGAAGAGGAAAGAAGATGAGGAGAAAAGAAGGAGAGAGAGGAGGTTAGTGGTGGACCACTTCCGCTGGTTTCTGGTGTGTGTGTGTGTGTGTGTGTGTGTGTGTGTGTGTGTGTGTGTGTGTGTGTGTGTGTGTGTGTGTGTGTGTGTGTGTGTGTGTGTGTGTGTGTGTGTGTGTGTGTGTGTGTGTGTGTGTGTGTGTGTGTGTGTGTGTAAGTGAGTCCATCTGGGCTAGCCACAGTAGAGTGGAGTGATGGGTTGGCAGGGGACAGGAGGCAGCTGGCTGGACTGAACTGGGGTGGGACTCACTTGTACTTGCCAAAGTACAGATGGGAAGTGTGCGTGCACGGCCACGCGTGCGCAAGGGTGCGCGTGTCCTTGTGCGCGTATGAGAGCATACTCTCATTGTGTGAATGAGTGCATGCTGGCACTTAATATGTGCTGTTTGTGTGTGGTAGAGAAAACAGACAGACAGACAGACAGACAGACAGACAGACAGACAGACAGACAGACAGACAGACAGACAGACAGACAGACAGACAGACAGACAGACAGGCAGGCAGGCAGACAGACAGACAGACAGACAGACAGACAGACAGACAGACAGACAGACAGACAGACAGACAGACAGACAGACAGACAGACAGACAGACAGACAGACAGACAGACAGACAGACAGACAGACAGACAGACAGACAGACAGACAGACAGACAGACAGACAGACAGACAGACAGACAGACAGACAGACAGACAGACAGACAGACAGACAGACAGACAGACAGACAGACAGACAGACAGAGAAAGATGGTCCTGTGTGGATTTGAGTTGGAGGTTTTAGGCTTTTTGTACCAATGTCTGGGTAGTAGTTTACCTCAGAATGCCCGTGTGTGTGTGTGTGTGTGTGTGTGTGTGTGTGTGTGTGTGTGTGTGCGTGTGTGTGTGTGTGTGTGAGAGAGTGTGCATGTGTTAGTGCTTTCTAGGTCAGTGGAGTGTCTTGAGGGGAAGTGTTCCATGGAGGTCCAACAGGGAGAAGCTGCACCCCTCGTTCCCAGCTCTGACAGAACCTTTCCTGCTGGAGGAAATTGGACTGGATGGATGCTGCATGGGCCCACCATGCGGAAACCACCAGAACACAACAGGTCCAACTCAGCGCGCACGCACGCACGTACGTACGTACACACGCGCTGCACTGCACACGCACGCACAGGAAAACCACCGGCCGAGCATACAGAAAAGTAATGAGTTTGGAAAAGCAGATAGGAAGCATTTCAAGTTATTTTTCTAATCACGTGGTTGGGAAGGGAAGGGAAGGGCCGGGCCAGGACAGGCCGTGCCAGGACAGGCCCGGGCCGGGCTGGGCCGCCCGCAGAGCAATGGATCTGGTGAGGCTTCAAACCAAATGGATAATATATGTGAGCTCATAAAAGAGAGCTGTCTGCAGCGGACATGGATGCGCTCTTACATACCCGTCGTAAAAGAAAAAGAGCAAAAACCCTCTCTTCATATCTCTTTTTAGTATACAGTAAAATGCTCAGTCTTAATTTAACCCTGAGTGCACAAATGTAACCAAGAGAAGTGTCCAACGTCTCCGACTCTGTTAACTTTCGCTGTGTTACTTTCAGAGTGTGTGCGTGCTGTGCTGCACGAGCGCACGTCGATACAGATTGCCCGTTTAAACTTTCTGCATGAGTGTGGTCAGAAGCTCTTCAGCTTCAGTGCCTCCTCTAACCCCAGGCTCCAAGGAGCCGCGCTGCAGCGGGACACGCTGGGGGAATGTTTAAAACATGGCAGAGACGCGCGCGGGGCCGCAGCAGCACACCTTGGAATTGAACGAAAATAAATGGGCTCATCAATCAAGCCTCCGCTGACATCGCCTCCATCCTTTTTCCTTTTTTTTTTGCAGAGTGGGGGGAAATTACTGTCCAAAAACAGAGAGAGGGAACGCGGAGGACCATCAAAGTCCTATCAGCCTTGTCTCGGGACGGGCCACGCCATAATTCATATTCACTCGACTTACTGAGAGGAAAAATCGAGCAGTCCAATAGTAGTCGTATACATCAATTTTATTACTGCAATGTCAAGCGGCGGCGGCAAAACTGTACAGGATATAGATTGCACCTTCTTTGAGTCCAAAATAGCTGATAGGCTGCTTCATAACTACAACAGTAATTACTGTACTCATAAGTACACATTTATCAGTGTTAAATCGTATAGATTTAAAGAGATTCCTTTTAGAGCTATGAATTATTAGGGATGCCATGAATCATATCTTTTCATTGGTTTTGTGTTTTCTAAGTGGTGTTTTCTAAGTGTTTTCTAACTAGGCACAACGGAGTGCCGATAAAACACATTCTTCAGTGGAGATAGATATCCATGGCAGATTGCCCAGCAAACTCAGTGTAAATGAGCTATCACTCAGTTGCCATGACAACAACCTACTGAACTGGTATCAAGCTGGATGGAAGGTTTGGAGGATTTACTGTAGTAAATGTAGACCTTTTTCCACATGTTCGGGTTCTGTATTAACTGGTGGTGACATAAAAAAGTTGGGTAAATCAACTTTTTGGTAATGGGGAATGGCTCCACAAATCGCATGTGAACACGGCCAGTTACGCTCATAAGGACGGACGGCCAAACCGGAGACACCGCAGAGGATTCAAACCGTCTCCGCGGTGATGTGAAGGAACTTAACACCTGTGCAGTGGTGGAAAAAGTACTCAAATGTTTTACTTTTTTTCTTTTACGTAAAAGTATCAATACTGCAATGTAGAAATTCTCTGTTACAAGTAAAAGTCGGGAATTCTAAATTTACTTTGGTAAAAGTACAAAAGTACTGGTATCAAAATGTACTTAAAGTACCAAAAGTAGAAAGTACTCATTATGCAGGATGTCCCATTTCACAAGTTATCAGATGTTTAAAATGTATATAAATGTATGTATATAAATAGCAGATCTACTATACAATGGAATTATGTCATTGAATAAGGATTCTACGATATATGTGAAACAACGATGGGAAAAAGAACTTGACATTGACATAAGTGGATTCATGGGAAACGCAATCAACGACTACTAACTCCCTGACCTGGAGAGACTTTTGCTGGAAAAAACAAATCCGCTTCTTTATCACTCCCAAACAGAAGTCTAAACAAACTGGGAACCAGCTGGACTGCTGGAGAGAATGTGGAGATACTATGGTCGATCATGCACATGTCTTTTGGTCTTGTCCTGCAATTCAACCTTTCTGGAAGGAGGTAGCAACACTTATCTAAACAATTCTGGGTTTCAGTATCAATACTAGATTTGAATCTTTGTATCTTGGACAAACCCCGGATGGACTGAGTCAGGATGACTCTTATTTACTTAAGATCCTACTTGCAGCAAGCAAAAAAGCCATCACAAAGAACTGGTTGCAGAAAAATGTCCCTACTATGGGGCTATTTGTCAGTATTGTGAGACAATTGCATCTCCTACAGCAGATGACCTATTCTTTGAGGCTCCAAAAGGAGTTGGGTGAAAAAAGATGGGGGAAATGGCTGGACTATTTAGATAGCGGGCCAGATCTCTGATGATGGCTGGTTGCATCCTCCCTATTGTATTTGGTCTTAAATCCTGTTTCTGCTTCTATTACTGGTATCGAATGTCCCATGACCTCTTTTTATTTGTTTTTGTATGATTATCTGTATGTTTTTTTTTACTGCTGATTTTTTGTACTATTTGATTGTATGTCATGTCTAACAACATTTTTAAACCTGAAAATAAAGAGTTTAAAAAAAAATGAAAATAGCAGATCTACAAGCGCACAATGCGTCGCATCGCAATCTACTTATTTACTTTACACCACTGCTGTACAGCTGCTCATCTTAAAGGAAACCCTTTCATGTCCATGTAAAATCCATATATGAACTTCGCAGACCTAAGGGGTTTAGGTATAAGGGATACAACCAACAACATTCTTATTAAAGTAGTGACCAAAGTGCTGAAAACTGAAGATTGAAATGAACATACTGAGTTTGTATGTGCATGTGTGCCTCATATCCTATTTTTTGGATACAGTCCCTTTTAGTGGTGCATGGTTGGCGGCATAACTCTCATAGTTATAGCATTGCATCTTTGGGATTATTATTACAGTCACATTATTTCCTTTTCAATAAAGAGGGAGTAGATTGGCCTGAATTAATTCTAACTGTAACGGTAGCTTAATGAATTCCCATGTAATTGTACAAGGAGCTGAGCAGAAGCTAAAGGAAGCAATTTTTTGTTTTCTTTCATCTGTTGCGTTTTATTGTGGCTGGCTTAACCCATTAAAACCGGGAAAGAATCTGTGTCATTTTAGATTTCTTTGGCTATTAAAAAATAGCATACATACAAGCTCATGAAGTTGTAGATCTGCTATTTTTGAATCATGAACATTTTTGTAAATCTTTGAACATATATATATTTAAAGCAAACCTTTTGAACTCAAATATTTGCTTCTGGGGGTCCCTATGGAGTTACATTTGTGTCTTTATTAACCAAACAAAAGAAAAACATTTGAGAGAGAAAAAATATAAACAGAGCAAAGAATAGTTTTGAATGAAAACAAATTAAAACAGCAAGCGAAAAATAATAATTTGTAAGCAAAGGAAATTATATAAACAGAACAAAAAAATATTTTTAATTAAAACAAATTAAAAACGCAATCAAAAAAATATATTTGCAAGCAAAAAAATATAAGATTTGAAAGAAAAGAAAAAATTATTGAGAACAAAACTTTTAAAATTCAAGAGTAAAGAAATAAGGAAAAACTGTTTAAACTACATAAAACAAAATACTTAGTAAAATGTTTGGGAAATAAAATGTTTTTAATGTTTTTTTCCTCATTTGCGAATGAAAGTTGTTTTTTCTGATTGCAAAATGCCTTCTCTCTCAAAACCTATGTCTTTGGTCTCGATTTTTTTCTCTCTCTCTTGGATTTGTTTGTGTGAGGGGTTAAAGTTCAGAAGGCGGGTCCTACGCTGATAGATGTAAGACACCTCTCCATTGGTCACTTGGAATCTGAGTGACAACTCCCCCTTCCTTATGTAGCTTGTTGAATGCAGGGATGGAGGTGTGTTACGGCCAGCATGGTTTTTTGATTGATTGAATTATTAGCAGTTTGCAAAAAAAAACTAAAAAACATGAAAGTATAGTGCAAGGTCAGCTAAGAGTATTTAAAACCCAAGAAAGATGACTTGTTTCCATTGGGGTCCTTTGTACTCAATTCATAGAGACATTTAATGACAGACAGATATACACTACTATGCAAAACATCATCAAAAACAAAAACAAAAAAAAAATATGTACAGTAAACAGTTTGAGTAAACAGATTGATGGAATACTTTATTAACAGTAGGATACAGAGGTACAAGTGTACAATGATTGTTATAAGAATAACACAAAAAGGCTCGTTTCCATTGTGGTCCTCTGGGACTGAGGTCAGAGCTCCATTCCAGCTCTGGACGCTACACTATTCGTTACAATATTGAGCATTTTAGGCTATTAGCAATTCAGATGATTCCCTAATGTTAGGTTTCTGTTCTACTTACAGTTTGTGATCTGTATTTAAAATTGTTGTATTGTTGTTACTGTTATAGTAGGCCAGTGGTTCCCAAACTTGGGATCGGGACCCTCAGAGGGGGTCCCCAGATTAGCTTAATGGGCAACATTGTTTTCTCTCTCAACAATAAACAAACCAACCTATACAGTATAAGTGTATACAGGGTAACACATTTCTAAAGTGACAATTTAATGACTTTTAAGACCTTTTTAAGCCCAGCAAGCACAATGACGTCATGATGACGTTATGATGACGCCCGGTCATCACCCCGGTGACGTTCAGGACTAGGCCAGATCACAGCCCATGTGGGGATGATCTTTACGTCATTTACAGGACGTCATCACCGGGACATCATATGGACATTTGGACAGCAATTTTGGGTGATGAGAAATGTGTTTAGATGACGTCCTGGAAGTGACGTTTTTGTGGTCAGGATTAATTTTGGTTGAAATCAGGTGATATTCTGGGCCAGATCTGACTTGTCTTGGTTTGACTTGATCTAGCCCCAATCGAGACGTCACTGATTGGTCCGGGTCCTGACTGTGCTTGCTGGGAGGCATTGTGCGCTTGTAGTTCGGCTATTTTCACAATATTTATCTGTGGAACCGAGTCAAACTAAATCTAATGCCTACAATTTCAAGTGCTTGTCAGGGTGGGTGGTCCCCAGTTCAAGTATGATTATTTTGGGGGGTCCCCAGTTCAAATATGATTATTTTAGGGATTCACAGCCTGAAGCACACTATCAGACGAAACGTTTCCAAAGCAGTCTATCTGGAATGGGCCTGGCCAATAGGCCAGTCACTTCAGCCTTGCCTTAATTAGAATAACGAATATAACATAAAATAATGTAGCTTTATTTTATAATTTCAAAGGGTTCCGAGGCTGTGAATCCCTAAAATAATCATATTTGAACTGGGGACCCCCCAAAATAATCATACTTGAAGTGGGGACCACCCACCCTGACCCAGGCATTAGATTTAGTTTGACTCAGTTCCACAGATAAATATTGTGAAAATAGCCGAACTTCAAGCGCACAATGCCTTAAAAAGGTCTTAAAAGTCATTAAATTGTCACTTTAGAAATGTGTTACCCTGTATACCCTTATACTGTATAGGTTGGTTTGTTTACTGTTGAGAGAGAAAACAATGTTGCCCATTAAGCTAATCTGGGGACCCCCTCTGAGGGTCCCGATCCCAAGTTTGGGAACCACTGGCCTACTATAACAGTAACAACAATACAACAATTTTAAATACAGATCACAAACTGTAAGTAGAACAGAAACCTAACATTAGGGAATCATCTGAATTGCTAATAGCCTAAAATGCTCAATATTGTAACGAATAGTGTAGCGTCCAGAGCTGGAATGGAGCTCTGACCTCAGTCCCAGAGGACCACAATGGAAACAAGCCTTTTTGTGTTATCCTTATAACAATCATTGTACAATTGTACCTCTGTATCCTACTGTTAATAAAGTATTCCATCAATCTGTTTACTCAAACTGTTTACTGTACATATTTTTTTTGTTTTTGTTTTTATGATGTTTTGCATAGTAGTGTATATCTGTCTGTCATTAAATGTCTCTATGAATTGAGTACAAAGGACCCCAATGGAAACAAGTCATCTTTCTTAGGTTTTAAATACTCTTAGCTGACCTTGCACTATACTTTCATGTTTTTTAGTTTTTTTTGCAAACTGCTAATAATAATAATAATCAAAAAACCATGCTGGCCGTAACACACCTCCATCCCTGCATTCAACAAGCTACATAAGGAAGGGGGAGCTGTCACTCAGACTCCAAGTGACCAATGGAGAGGTGTCTTACATCTATCAGCGTAGGACCCGCCTTCTGAACTTTAACCCCTCACACAAACAAATCCAAGAGAGAGAAAAAAAAAATTGAGACCAAAGATATAGGTTTTGAGAGAGAAGGCATTTTGCAATCAGAACAACTTTCATTCGCAAATGAGGAAAAAAAACATTAAAAACATTTTATTTAGCACAACACATTTTATTACCCAAACATTTTACTAAGTATTTTGTTTTATGTAGTTTAAACCGTTTTTCCTTATTTTTTTACTCTTGAATCTTTAAAGTTTTGTTCTCAATTATTTTTTATTTTCTTTCAAATCTTATATTTTTTTGCTTGCAAATATATTTTTTTGATTGCGTTTTTAATTTGTTTTAATTTAAAATATTTTTTGTTCTGTTTATATAATTTCCTTTGCTTACAAATTATTATTTTTTGCTTGCTGTTTTAATTCATTTTCTTTCAAAACTATTCTTTGCTCTGTTTATATTTTTTCTCTCTCAAATGTTTTTCTTTTGTTTGGTTAATAAAGACACAAATGTAACTCCATAGGTCCCTGGAACAAAATATTTTGAGATGGGGGGGTCGGCGGCCAAATAGGCTATATATAATTTTGGCGGTCCATGAAATGAAAAACTTTGAGCACCACTGATAAAGAAACATACGTTTTTCAGAAAACTGGTAGGATTTAGAAGACATTTGTAGGATCGGCTTCAGGTCTTAATGGGTTAATGAAATATACACACAAAAACCTGCATGCACGTCCACACACACAGACACGTACGTGCAACTTACCCACACAGCCCTGGCCATCGTGGGACTCCTGGTATCCCTGATCACACAGGCATCGGAATGAACCCACTTGGTTTTCACAGAAGCCGTGAGGTCCACATATGTGTTCATTGATCCCACATTCATCGATATCTGTAGATCACAATGAGGAATGAAGGATGATCAGTGATCAGTCAATGTACTCTATGCCTATTAACAGGTTAAATCAGCATCTTAGACCATGTCACATTAAGCTGATCTCTTTCAGTGGTATTCTCAAATCAAACCAATATAATTCTCATAGTCTTGCAGAGATCTCCTCCTACTGATATGTCTGGAGAGGTCTAAATTCAATGTATGGGTTTGAACGGCAGAGAACAAAACCTACACACACTGCTTTGAAAACCAACACTTACACCATCCCAATATGAAGGAACACCTTAAAGTATTTGCATTGGTTTCTCTTGTGCATCTCTCTTTTTTTCCACCCAGTTTTAGCCCATACATTGAATTTAGCTTTGATAGCCTGGCTACGCAGACTAGTGGTAGATAAAACAGTTTACATGTTCAAGCCAAAAATTGGGTTATGTATACTGTAACAGAGGATACACAGAGGCAAACAGTGCGCCACCAGCAAGCACACAAAACCAGAGGCAAAACAGCAATCAAAGGCAGGTTTGAACCAACGCTGCTTCGGCCAAAAGACGTCCTGTACCACAGCCAGACGCTCATTTACAAACAACCGCACAAAAAAAAGCCAGACAACAAGCTAAACAAATCACAGCGAATGAACGGCATGTAGCCGAACACTCCGTACTCTAAACAAGCCTTTTTGACCCCAATCAAGCAGACATGACAGATGGGAAGCTGCCACGCAACAGATGCGAGCGCACGATAAGTGCCGTCCTGGGACGGAAGAGGTAGACATCACTGAGTCAGACAGAACAGACAGTGGAAAATGGAAGAATGACTGTAAAACCTTTATCGTTTCTCTTTCATTTCTGAAAAAGCTACGGCTCTGTAACAGGGGTCATCGTCATGCTAGCGTGTGGTGGACATTTTTGTCAAAATTTAATTTTTGCCATGGACATGACTAGACAAACACATAAAGAGCTAGCTAGCCCTAAATGACCATTACAGGTCTGTAACTCTGAGAGTGTACAAATGGAACCAAATGGATCCACGGGTCCATTTGGTTCCATTATTAGCACACTCTCTGAGTTATGGGGGTCCTTGAAAATAAAACGTTTCAGAACCACTGTCCTCGAGGACTCCTAATGTGCCTTACATTGTCATAGTAAATCAGTGTCATTAATATTCTGAAGAAAACCTGAAGACTGACATTGAGTAATTTGGTCTTATGGTCAATAAAAGAACATTATACAGGTGTGTAAAAACAAAATCTAAAATGTGTCCCTCTACGGACATATTGATGACCCCTGCTCTTTAACACAGCACAGTACAGTGAGGCTGTCCCAGAGAGCAGTCAGAAGATGACGTAAAAGGAAAGCTCTTGAATCGTGCGTGCGAAGGAAGGAAAGGAAAACATACACTACACAGTAAAATCCTGAGCCTTCTTTTAAATGAACCTCATGAACTCCGGTATCCCTATTCTGGGAGGCGAACATTCAGCATAAATAGCAGATCTACAAGCTCAAAACACGTCATTTTGAGATGCGTTGTGAGCTTATAGATCAGCTATTGTCAGCGCAGATATTTCCAGTAGAAAGGAAAAAGGAGTGTGCCTAGTACATAAAGTATGTTAACAAAGTACATACAGTACGTTTTAAGTGTTTATAATTTTGTTTTCGTTCAAATCTTCTTTGAAAGGACCACCAATGATGTCGTCTGTACGCACAGAACACATACAGTATGTTGATACTGTTGAAAAAAAGGCAAAATGTTCCTTTAAATAAGACTCAGGATTTTGCAATGTATAGACATACTTGCCACTGAAGCTTACCAAAGAAGGCTGGATATGGTGAGAATAAGGGATTAATAGGAGGTTGCCATCTGCTCCGTGTGAAACCTGACGTCGTGCACTGCATTATTATACTCGACATCTACTGACAACACAACACCTGCAGCCAAGTATGTTGTGGTGTCTGACAGGCATTCCCCTCTCTGGCATCTCACTGACCCAACAGCACAGAAACTGTCTAACGTCTGACCTCTAACTGACTAGTATTCTGTTTGAGACACGTGTGGGTGGGTTTGAAAAGAGGAAAGGTGGCTGGCGATGGCTGTCCCAATGATGGAGACTCACCCTCACAGTTTCCCCCAGGGCCACCACGGGTGTGGCCTGGCGGGCAGTTCACCGTGCAGGTGTAGGAGCCCACCCGGTTGACACACTGCCACGCACCACAGATACTACGCCCCAGCTCCGCACACTCATCAATATCTGAGATGGAATCATACAAATCAACATATGATCTAAGCCGGTGGTTCTTCATGTCAAGGAGCCCAAAATTGTATATTTATTTGACCACAGACCCCCATCTGAAAGGGTTCTGTGGCAGGGACCCCCAGAAGTGAAGATTTATGTAAAAAAATTATTATTAGAAATCTTCCAAACATTTTTGATGTTTTTTCAAATATAAAAAAAAAATAGCAGATGTACAAGCTCGCAGCATGGCCCAAAGTGGCGCACTGTGAGCTTGTAGATCTGCTATTTTTGAATAGCCAACATATAAATGTTGATAAAGTGGTTAAAATGATTGTGATGCTATGTTAATTACTTTTGCTGTAGCTGGAACCCCCCCCCACAAGGACCCCTGGGGGTCCCTGACCCCACTTTGAGAACCATCAATTTAAGCGTTCTCCCAATGCACAACATAAAGATCGCTAATACTCTTCAGAATGTTGTATCGTTTTTTATATTTTTTAAGATTACCTAAAAAAAATTACATTCTTAAAGCACAATTTGAATATTTTGACCGCAATAATGGGGCAGCAGCATGGCAGCATGTAAACTCCCCACAAATCTGGAGGGATTTGTGGTGAGGTGTGCTGTAGATGGAGTTACCCATGCATGTGTTATTGTCTGGCTGCAGGCGGTGGCCTCTGTCACACTGGCATCTGTATGAGCCCCGGGTGTTCACACAGGATCCACCCACACACCTGCTGCCACCCAGGCACTCATCAATGTCTGGAGGAGAAACACACACACATGCATGCATGTGCGCCATGCGCACACGCATACACACAAACAAATATTCATACACAGAGTTCAGCTTTCCAGGACAGCAGGATATGACGAGGAAACACACTGATACATGGCACACACGCACACACGCACACGCACGCACACGCACACACACACACACACACACACACACACACACACACACACACACACACACACACACGTCTTGTCTTCGTAATTGGTAGGTAGCACAAATACCCCTCAGACACAGTGGAAAGGTTTCAGAAATGTCTCGTTAATGTTATCACACAAATATTTCTTTCCACCCGACTTCATTGTCTCCGCCAGGCCGATCTGCGTGCACCGATCTGCGTAAAACTTTTTTATGCGCACTCCCTAGAGGCCAAGGAAAAACCTCTGCCCTGCATTTTTCACATCTGCCTTTTATAGCGCCACCAGGAGGCCGACACTTTTTTTTAGATTACTTTTTTTAGATTACTTTTGTTCAAATATCACGCAAATCGATACACATGATCTCTATAGTGATGTGATCAAGACTGATCTGTCCGATATTTCATATTGCATCCTGATTGGCTAACATTGCCTTCCAAAGTTTGCAGGATTGGTGTGTTTTGAACAAAATGCCTCAAATCATGAACGCCAACGTCCGATTGCCCTGAAAGGCAGAGGAAGAAATGGCACCCCTTTCATATTGGCCTATTATAGCGCCACAAGGAGGCCACAATAACCCACCTGACCTGGCGGAGACCTGTGCTCCGAGGAGCACTTTCTCTAGTTGTTCTTTGGGTTCTGCAGGGAACATGGAATATCTAATGAGTAATGACTACTTTAAACCAAAGGACTTGAACCCTCTTTACTTCCATACAGGTTGGCTCAGCCACCATTCTAAAGAGAAAGACAGATTACTAAAAACGGCTCTGATGTCATCTGGGTTTCTGTCAAGCTAGGGCCTATTAATTTTAATAAAGTAAAATATTTAGTCCCCACACACGCTCAAATGCTTCCAAAATACATTTTCTTTCTGCTTTTACATATCGACTTTTCGATCAGGTGGATTTTTTATCTCAGAAAGAAGGAAAATATTTGGGAGCATTTGAGCAAGTGTGCAGATTCAATCTCTACTTTATTGCTTTTGCCCAGTCCAGCAGGCTGAGACCTATTTTTTTGTGGATGCGAGCGATCAAATAATCTCAGCTAAGCTATCAATTCTAGCCATTGCTGTGACAAGTGTCCAGAGTTTATGCAAAGGACCATCTTGAAAATGGAAATGAACTGAATGACTTTGCAAGTGTTTTTGTGATAGTCTTAAGACACAGTGCATTTCTAACAAATGCTGACAACGGGCAATTTTGTGAAACAAAATACAGACAAAAAACATTTTGAATGCGGTGACAGTTGGCTTCATTAATGACCAACAGGGTGGTGTTGGTTCTCTAGAGCAGGGGTCTTCTACAGGGGTCCGGGACCCCTAGGGGGGGGTCCTCAGAGTTACTATAGGGGGGCGCCAAATCTTTGTGTGATAAGATATTGATTTTACATTAACCTTCTCCTATTCTGAGGAGAACTTCACCCAAAAATAGGCGATCTACAAGCTCACTACGCCTCGCGCTGGCGAGGCGTTGTGAGCTTGTAGATCTGCTATTTTCGGCAAAGAGGTTTGGTGTAGAGGGAAAAAAAGAGCAGACCAAGTACAGAGTGAAAGGTCAAGTTTACTAAGTATTGACGGTTTAAGTGGTTAAATGTCTGAAAATACACATGAACATGAATCCAACACACACTGATGATAGTGCTGTCAAACAAGTCAATGAAGCTATGAAATGGTTTAATCTGCGACACAATGTTATACTATATGTAGTGGGGGTCCCTGCTTCATCTCTCTCTCAGCTAAGGGGTCCTTGGCCTGAAAAACGTTGAAGACCCCTGCTCTAGAGCCCACACCTCCAGCAGAGCTCTTCACTGTCATTCAACAGGGTGGTGTTGGTTATCTGGAGCCCACACACTGTCATTTAGTTTGTGTTGTATGTGTCTTTGTTGACCATCTTATATTGGTTGAAAACCTTTCAACCTGGCGTTCCTAATTTGGCCATGTCACTATAGGTGAACATGTCCCAATATAAAAAAAGAAACTTCTAAACATTTTAATTTCAAAGGTTTATCAATTCCATAGGAGTTTCATTGTTCATTAATATTCATTAATATTTCCCCCTCTTTTCTTTCAGAATGTAATTTGTAAATGTCAGTCTCTCATCCTGAGACTCTTGATGAAGGTCCAGAGGGACCGAAACGTCTGTCAATTTGAATCAAAACTGATGCTGCTGAGCAAGAGCAGTGTGCGGGATTTTTGTCCATGAAATACTTTTTTCATGATTGCTTCACTTGTCACTGTCCAACGCACCTGCATCTGAACAAAGTGGATGTGCGAATATTTACTTTGCATAGATCCTGAGACTGTAAAAATGAACACTTACAGGTACATTTTTACACTATCAAGACTTAAGGTCCTTACACACCGGCGAATATACGCAAAATTCGGACTCGTTCCGAATAATTAAAAGACGCTTTTTCGCTTCGCGAAACTGATGTGGACGCTTGCATTGACTTTATAAGGTTTAAAAAAAAAACATATTTATTCGCATGAAGAAATCGCCCCGGTGTGTAAGGACCTTAACTATGTAACAACTGTTTTACTAAGAACCTAACCACAAGAAGCCTTGGATCCGGATCTGTCCAGTTGAAAGGAACACCTATTGTCAGAACAAGCTTCTCATCTGGCCAGGTCTCATTTTGGACACTAGTTAATTAGAATCACATTCCTTCCTCAACCCCAATGATTCCACCTGCTTAAACCATCTGGCCTCTTAATTCATGATAATGGTCAGGTTTATAGACTTGTATAACATACAGGACACACACAGACACAGATGTGCCTGCAGCTGCACGCAGGCACGCACATCGCACACACATGCATGCATGCATGCACGCACGCACGCACGCACGCACACGCACACACACACACACACACACACACACACACACACACACACACAAACAGATGTGCCATGCACGCACACACACGCACGCACACATACTGTACATACACAGATGTGCCATGCACGCATGTAGGCAGGCGCCCACACACATAGCGTAACTCATCGTCACCATTTGTATCCTTCATTTCCTCTCAGTCAGATTAGGGAAATGACACGAAAGGTGGAAATTGATTGAAGCAGATTAAAAAGACTGTTGGTTCCATAACAAACAGATATTATGCATAAACAGATTACAGCATGTGCACAGACACACACACACACGCGCACACGCACACACACACACACACACACACACACACACACACACACACACACACACACACACACACACCTCACAGAATTATGCCTGTACCCCCCCCCCCACCCCCCAGCCCTCTATAAATCATGGGCAGGAGAGCAATGCAGCAAATATCCCTTGTCGTCTAGACAGCGAGCTCAAAAGCTTCCTTCTGTTTCTTTTTCTCTGGTGTTTTTTTCTCTCTTTTTTTCTAGGGCAGGAAAGGGCATTAAAAAACAGCTCTGGCATACGGACAACAGCTCCCGCCATGGAGAGCTTCTGGTGGAAAATATAGTAGCAGCATATGTGAAAGATATCAAAAGGCTGTGGCTTCCACCAGGAGGAACACGCCATTGACAGAGAAAGAGACATTCTCAGAAATCTTCTAAAATAGTCAGATTTCTTCAAAACATAAAAAAAAAAGATCACAATGAGAGAGAGAGGACAGGATGAACGTCGTGATGGAATGAGAGAGACAGGGAGCCGGATGGGAAAGAGAGCGAGCGAGGGAGGAAGGCAAGGAGAGAGGGAGGGCGTAAGGTAGGAAAGGACGCACATGAGTATAGGGGCAGAGTGAGAGAGATGGAGGTAGAGAGAGAGAGAGAGAGAGAGAGAGAGAGAGAGAGAGAGAGATAGCGGAGGGAAGGAGGAGGGAAGAGGAAGGAAGGTACCGAGAGAAAAGTGAATGGAGGAACAGAAGCATGGGCGCTGGACGAACATCTCAGTAACATCGTATGAATGTCCAGAGAAAACAAGGGTAGTTATCAATCAACACCTGCTTACAGAGGTTGGTATTGGCAAAGGCCATGGCAAAAAACAATTGCGTGTGCATGTGCATGTGCATGTGCATGTGCATGTGCATGTGCATGTGCGTGTGCGTGTGTGTGTGTGTGTGTGTGTGTGTGTGTGTGTGTGTGTGTGTGTGTCTGTGTGTGTCTGTGTGTGCACATATTCAGCTATTTCAGTTAGAAAATAACTGCAACCTAAGTAAATGTAAAATATGATTGTAAAAGAAAAAAGTTATGGCGCTCGGGTGGCGCAGAGGCAAAGTAGCTGCCCACCACCATGGAGTCTAGGGGTTAGAAGCCACTGAGGTGCATCCGGCTTTGTCGAGTGTCTATAAATACGAACACAATTGGCCCGTGTTCAGGGGAGGGAAGCTGGGAGGGGACGGTGATATTTGTCACTGCAGGTAATCCTACGGGCTGGGGCGGCACCTGTCAGCAGAAATGTGTTGGGTGGGAGGAGTAGGACGGAGGATAACGTACACAGTAAAATCCTCAAGAGGATTTAACTCTCTGAGATAAATTAATACACAGGTTTTGACAGTGTACAAATCAAATCAGCGTAGCAAGCTGAACGGGGGGAAGTTGTTGGGTTAAAGGACATGTCTTACCGTCACAGGTCTTGGTGTTGGTGTTGGGGGCGAACCCTCTCTCACACACACACTCGTAGGAGCCCTCCGTGTTGACACATTCTCCATTGGGACACAGCTCCGGATCGTCCAGACACTCATCAATGTCTGTGAGAGAGGTTAATTGGTTGGTTGATTGATTGATTGACATTGACTATTTAACAATTCATATTATACAACAGGTAGTTCCGACCAAGCAATCTGATTGGCTGAAATAGCTATGTAGCCGTGATTCAAACCAGCATCATATCACGGGCCTAATCACCTTAAATAAATCACTCCGCACTGCAGTCCGCACCTGATTAGACCATATATGACACAGCTGTGCTGTGAAGTCACGCTGTGACTGTCCCACGTAGGAAAACAAACAGACAGTACCCACCGCCGCCACCGGGCGGAGAACAAACAGCTACGCAAGATGGACTATGTTGTTAATTTTGACTTATTTGGTGGACTTACTGTTGATCAATGGTTAGAAGAGAGCACACTAAATCGCCTAAAATCCTATAATAAAAGGAATAACTGGAAAAAAGTGTGCTTTATTTCAATGGTAACATCCATACTGTATAAATATCCTCCTGTGTTAAAGTAAAATTACTCCCATTTCGTTAACAGTCCAGTGTATGTTATACTTTATCGTACGAAGGTATCGCACGGCAAAAATAGCCGATCTACAAGTTCACAAGGCATCACCATCTTGACGCGTTGTGAGCTTGTAGATCAGTTATTTTGGCCACGTAACACGATCGTACGACGGAGCATATAGCCTACTGGAATCAGCTGTGTTGATGAGACGAGAGTCAGAGAGACAGAGTGCTGCGCTGCCACAGGGACTATTTTGTCTCAGTCAAATAAACTCTTCTCTTTACAGGGAAACGGATAAGCGATTTTTTTAAATTATGAATTACCCCACAATATGAATACATTTGGATGTGTTTTGTTGGTAACTGTTGTATAATCGCAATATTACACTCGAGGGTGTGCTTTACCTTACATTATTGTCACTTCTGTGATGCGGACGCGGAACTCGGCTGCGCCTCGTTCCTGGACCGCATCACAGGCGTGACAATAATGACTGTAAAGCACACCCTCTCGTGTAATATTGCTTAAATATTATATGCAACAACATACCGATTCACACATACGGTATGTCAAAGACGTTTATGAAAAATGTGCAAATAGAAACTTACAGAAAATGGGTTTAAGCATTAGGAATAATGTGTGTGTGCAACTGTGGGATGTGTTGTGAGAGTTTGTAATTGTTCACTAGACAGCCATATAGTATGTGACTGTGTTAAGGGCTTGATATACAGTACCATACCAAAAACGGTCAATCTACAAGCTCACAACGCGGCTACTGTAACGCAAATACGCAATGAGGTTCAAATCTGGCTTTCAGTGTAGATGTTCACAGGTGTGATAATTGAGTGCAGATGAGGCTCTCACCCAGACAGCTGGTCCCGTTGATCTGCTGGTATCCCTGTGGACAGTGACACTGATAGGAGCCCACGTTGTTCACACACTGTCCTACAGCGTCACACGGCCTGGCAACCTCCAAACACTCATCCACATCTGGAAAACACAACCACACACACACACACACACACACACACACACACACACACACACACACACACACACACACACACACACAATATTACATCACTTACAGTACAAACCTGAAAGATGCGACCATATCATAAACACACATTAAAATCCTTAGTGATATTCTGAGATTTTAATAATGGACCTTTTACACTCTCAGAGTTAGGATTTAAAGGGATATTTCACTTTAATTTTATCGTCTACTCAGGCTTTTGGGAGCACCCCGGACAGTTTTTAAGTTGCTTGATTCAGTATTTATATATTTGATATTCATTTTATCAGACATGCCCCCGTCCTATACAAACCCATTGTAACTTCAAACTCCATTTTAACCATGTTAGATTAATCGGAAACACCCGTCCTTGGTTCTGGACTGATATTGTCCTTCTAATATGTGAGAATTTTATATATATATATTAAAAAAATATATATACAATTAAAAAATATATAATAATAAATGAAAAAGTAATCGAAAAAACACGGCCCCCTCACGTATTAGGAGGGCAGGATGAGTCACCAGAACCAAGGACGGGTGTTTTTGATGAATCTAACATGTTAAAGATGGAGTTTGAAGTTATAATGGGTTTGTATAGGAAGGGGGCGTGTCTGATCAAATGAATGTCAAATATCTAAATACTGAATCAAGCAACTTAAAAACTGTCTGGGGGGCTCCCAATTTTTGTTGGAAAGTGAAATATCCCTTTAACAACATCTACAACATTCATATAACACACAGGCCACATTTGCACAAACAAGCAAGGTCAAAAATACTTGCTTTACATGCTTACAAATAAAAGAGACACATATCACATATGCACTCTCTTAATCTTTCACATGCACGCACGCATGCATGTGCACGCGCGCGCGCACACACACACACACACACACCCCCACACACACACACACACACACACACACACACACACACACACACACACACACACACACACACACACACACACACACACACACACACACACACACACACACACACACACACACACACACACACACACACACTCCCCAAGCCAACTATTTCTGTGTGGCTGGAGGAGATGGTGCGTGTTCTGGTGTTGGACCCGCAGGTTAAATTTAGTTTGTTAATTATAGCAGATGTTCTTCCGTCAGGTTTTAGTGGCAGCCATAAAACAGAAATACATCACAGACATGTTTCCCCCTTCTTGTGCATCAAGAAACAAACCTTGACATCTGGACGGAAGGATGTTATGCACAGATAATTAATCAGCCCGAACCTCGCCGTCGTCAGTCGAATCGCGGAGCAAAGCCCATTATTACCCAAGATCCACCACGTTTGCATGTTTCTACTTCTAACTTTCAACTTCCCGGGCGGGGACTTTTGTTCCAAGGTCCTTAATATGGATAACATATTGTGTGTTACAGTCAAGGGCCCAGCTTCCTGCTTTGAAATGAAGTCTATATAGATGGGTTTCCGCGCGACGTCATCACAGAGCAGAGTGCGGAATCTGCGCATGCGCGGGGGAGAACGAACCGGAAGCGCCATTCACTCTCTCGTTATTTTCGGGATTTAGATAGGCATAATGCTGCTATTATAGGCATAATAGGCATAATGCTGCTATTATATACAAACAGATCCAACTTTCGACAAATCATTTTTATTGAGTAAAGAAGATATTACAAACTGCATCATTTAATCTACTTTCATTAAACCTGGTGAAGACCATTTATTTTCTGAATGTACAATGGCCAGAGCTGCTGCGGGTAATAGCGCCCTCTACAGGCTCATCCCGCCACTGCGCGCGCATCATCCTCTCATGTTTACAAACAGGAAACCCATCTATATGAAGTGACAGTTAATATGAATGGCCTGTAGTTTCGCTGTTTTACCCCTGCTGGTGTCAGAAAGAATTTTTCTCCATTCAAGTGGGTGGGTTTTTGACGAACTTTAGATTTGATTTTATTACCTTAATAAACGTTGTCATAAATACTATATGCTTCCAGTCGCTAGTTTAAAGTCTTCTTTCAATCACCATGATATGCGTTTTGGTAAATTATGGTCCCATTTATTTTAAAATGTACGATAAAGTAGGCTATGCTCTAGGAGGGGCGGGATGATTTGATTGACAAGCTACCCAACCAATAGCATTAATTTAGCGATTGATTTCCGTTTGCTTTTTGGCATACACGTATATTAAAGATGGCGGATTTGAAATCGTTGAAAAATAGGCTTCATTTACGGTCTGGGGGCGTGACTTTGTCCATCTCTTTTATACAGTCTATGGTTACAGTATACAACAATAAACTTCATAGAAAGGAGGGGTCATTCACTACCGCCGTTATTCCTTTTTCTCCTTTGTACACGTATACGTGTACAAAGTGTAATTGTTGATGACATATATTATTGTGTTATTTGTTTTATGCTACCGTTGATGAAGGCCTTTTTTGTATTATCCTTTTAGCCTTAATGTCTGACTGTACCACGTGCTGTTTAAGTATTCAATCAATCAATCAATTCACATACAGGCAAAAGTATAAGAAGCGGGGCAAAGTGCCGCGGCTGTTATGGTTTAAACATAAATTAGCATGGTGGGCATGTACTGTACATCTGCTATTTTCGATCATTTTTTAAAATATATAAGTTTGAGAACTACTGATTTAGAAGGCATTTGTAGAATCGACCTCAGGTCTTAATGGGTTAATAGCTTACGGTGTCCGTTGGGTTCTATCTACAGTACACACTGTCAGATAAGCATTAACACAGACAGTCTCACAGAATAGATTGGGGTCCCAGAGATAAACATGGTATCTAATGGGGGTCTGTGGCCTATAATGCATATCAAACCGGGAGTCCTTGAAATTGAAAAAGGTTGGGAATCAGTCCAATAACTTACCATCACACTGGTCCCCTGCCGGCGAGGCCCTGAAGCCAGGCCCGCAGTTACAGATGAAGGAGCCCTCTGTGTTCTGGCAGTGGCCCCTGGTACAAACCAGCTCGTCCTGGCACTCGTCGACGTCTGAGACCGCAGATGACAGCCGATGACAAGCAGCGTTTCAACATCGACAACAAGAGACGTGATATATTAGCCTCATGACATATTAGAGCTCAACCCACAAAACAAATGTAAAACGAAAACACCCGGTTACACAATTCCCCCATATGACTCTAATTGACTTGGCATTCGCTGTGGTTAAATTTAGCTAATGCTGGGGACGGTGATTTGAACTAAGCCATCCATCCATTCAGTCTAGTGTTTAAACCAATCTGAGGCCAAATAACCACTTCATGATGAAAAAGCTGAATTATCCTGTTTTAACCTCAATAACCTTAAGAACAATGTGCTTAATTGGGTTTAACCCAGGGGCCCAAAACAAGTTGTAAAAAAAGGCCTGCATTTGGTGGGCTGTTCCAGGGACTCAAGAGTTTGACTGAAATACTGTACATATTTGGGTCCTGTAGTTGGGAAAAAAAGGACATTCTAGGTGACATTTTTCAAAAATGTTCAAAAAGCAGTTCCACAAGCTCACATGCGACATGTTGTGAGCTTGTAGATTGGCTTTTTTGATCATTTCTTTTATGGTGCTTAAGTCCCTGCAGCAAAATGCAGATTGTGAAGAATAACAATCATTATGTTTCTACAGTATCAGGAACAATTGATCCTATTTCGTTACGCATATAATTGGGAGCTTTGATTTCCACAGTGCCACACTCCAGGGATTGTGGAGAGAACTGTTGGAGAGAACTATTCTCATTAGATGCTGGAGGGATAAACAACTCAGGTAAACACAGACAGAGTTATTGGAATATTATGATTAGTCAATAAGATACTGATGTAACACAGCATCAAGTGGTAACCTTTAATAATAAAAAAGAAAATCAATGCTCCATATTTCATATTGCGTAATAAATTAAAAATCAATCTGTCAGGTAAACATTTTAATTATTCCAAGGCAGGGATCCCAATAGCTTTACTGTGGAAAAGGGGCATTATCCCATTAAGACCGGGAAAGTGTCTGTGTCATTTTAGATTTTAGCTACATACATGAGTGTGTGTGTGTCATGATTTTTTTTAAATAGCAGATATACAAGCTCATAGCGCGTCACGTTTTCCTTTTATCGTGAAGTAAGTATATATTTTTAAGCGAACATTTCTAACTCAAATCTTTGCTTCTGGAGGTACCTGGAACAAAATGTTTTGGGATGGGGGTCGGCCACTCGGCGGCCAAATGTATTTAATTTTGGGGGGTCGTTGACATGAAAAAGTTTGAGCAGCACTGATATAGAAACATACGTTTTTCAGATAACTGTTAGGCCTCAGGTCTTACTGGGTTAAAATTGCTCAGAAGGTGTCACCAACAGCCTGCAAAATGTATAAACCAGACACTGTCTGCATTCGGTAAGAGGATCTGAGTGGCATAAAACAAACTTTGGTGGAAAGCTGGCAAAAAAAAGAAACTCTTGGCAGAGTGAAAATCAAGTACCTTGGATGGGAGGACCATTAATTATGTCACTTACACGAACACTGCTCAACTAAATGAGTGATTATGAGGTGGCGACTTAGTTTTATGATACTAGCTTTTTGCAGCCATTATGTTGTTTATATTTATGGCGTATTCCTGAAGTTTGTAACCAGAAATTATTCACTGAGTAAGAGAGAGGGTGGCTCTAATGAGTATAAGTCACAGAAATGACACAATTTGGCCAAATGCCCAAGACACTTCCCATAGTCAAGGACACATGCTGTTAGTTTTTAGAGTCTGTGGTGAAAATCACATCCAAACTAGAGCGTCAGACATTCTACATAGAAACATTATTACCTTGGCAAAATTCTCCATCGAGGAGCTGGAAACCTTCATTACATGAACAGGCAAAGGAGCCTTCATAGTTGGTGCATTTTCCATTTGTGCACGTGTGCGGGTCCAGGCATTCGTCAATATCTGGGTGGATTCAAAGAGGAAGGCAGCAATTAAGTATTTAGTCAAATACTGAAGCAGAGGAACATTTTGGGTGGTGCTTTTTGTCAAACATTCGAAGACAAGATATTGGCAGAACAATAATGTCTGACAACAAGTACGCTATTCATAAGACACTTGAGCAAGATGTGGAGTTACACCGGCTTTGTCTCTCTCTCTCTCTCTTGCTCTCTCTCTCTCTCTCTCATTCAAACACACGATGTCTAGGAGTTTGGCAGTATCACTCAAACATCTGTGAGTTGGGTTATTGCTTCTATAAAAGCTGATGTGGACTCCGTCGCCTCACCTAATTATTTCCTCTTGCCACCACCACCATTCAGAGCCACCCCGCTGTGGTTTGGCTTGGCCAGCATGGTGTGCGAATACTCAGAGCCTGACAGCTACCCGTTGGGATACGGAGCGGAGCTACTTCTTCAAACGGGGAGAGAGATGGACGCACCTGTGGTTTCTGGTGGAAATGCTCCACTTCCAGGAAAGTGTGGGCCCATACAGTGGCTTTTTTGGAAAGTTTCATTGGTTTTCATAGCTTGATTAGCAGGATTTTATATACTGCATCTGTTTCCTGAGCTGCTTTCTGTATATATAGATGGTTGACGTTACGTACAATGGGGTTGGGTAATTATCGTGCTATTCCAAGAATGGTGGATTCAATGTGGAGTTATGGTTTTTCCAAAGAAAAAGATAAAGCGTCCAGAGAGACTCCAGGGAAAGAGCGCAGTATGTTCGTGACGTTGCAGACAGAAATGACTGACGCTCTTTGGTGAGTTACCATAAAGCTTCACATAGGCCAGCCAGTGAAAAATGGTATACTGCCATCATTGTAATTGTAGTGTAGTGATCAGAACATGCAAGGTCCGACGTGGCAACCCTGAGAACCTGATGAAATAGGCCCGGACCGCTGGCCTGACAGCGCATCACGCGTTTGAGTCCCATTCCCGACGATCTTTTCTTTGTTGTTTGTTTCTCCCCGTCTCTCTCTCCCTGTTTCCTGTCCATCTCCACTGTACACTATCAATTAAAGGCAGAAAAGCTCCCAAAAATATATCTTTAATGAGAATCTGATGAAAGAGAAGGTTGCGTCATTGGCCTAATGAAAAGGAAAAACCCAGGAAAATCCACCACAACCCTATTTTGTATCACCATTGTATCGGCTGGACCCACACGTATCCATCCACCACTACATCCGGAACCCCGGGAGACGGCGTCGAAGGAGAAGATCTACCATGCCGCCTGCAATGTCCCCTGCTGAACCGCCTATGTACTGTACTGGTGCCGGCTGCTTCAAATCTCCTATGAAGAAGTGGGGCCTGGCAGACTGCGCAGCTTTTAAGTGCGGGGTGAGCCTGAACAGACTGCCGACCACATAATCAACACCTGTCCCCTGTATAGACCATTGGTTCTCAAAGTGGGGTCCGGGAACCCCCAGGGGTCCTTGGGGGGGGGGGGGGGGGGTCCAAAACTGAAGGTTTTGCTGTGCGGCGGCTGAGTGTGCAGGTTTAACCCATTAAAACTGGGAAAGCATCTGTGTCATTTTAGAATTTAACCACTTTAACCATATTTTATACTTTGGCTATTCAAAAATAGCAGATACACAAGCTCATGAACTTGTGCCGCGTAGATCTGCTATTTTAGACAAATTGTGAACATTTGTGCAAATCTATATTTGGATATGTATATTTTTAAAGCGAACATTTTTATCTAAAATCTTTGCTTCTGAGGGGTCCCTGGAACAAAATATTTTGAGATGGGGGTCGGCGGCCAAATACATCGAATTTTGGGGTCCTTAGCATGAAAAAGTTTGAGAACCACCACAGATGTAGCAACATAAGTTTTTCAGAAAACTGTGTAACTGATTTAGAAGGCATTTCGTAGAATCGGCCTCAGATCTTAATGGGTTTAGGGCCTCAAACTAGAGGCCACAACCTCATACTGTACATACCTAAACACTGGCCCCCCTTTCCCTGGAGTCCCTGAGGGCAGGTGCCACAGTCATAACCTCCCTGCAGGTTGAAACAGATACCAGACGGACACACTGACTTGTTGGCACACTCATCAATATCTGGAAAGAGAACAAAGAAAGAAAAATGTTTTACCACTCTGGGTCTGGGGGACAGAGGGTGTGCTATTTCTTGAATCTATGCCCCATAATAAACTAAAACAAATGTTTGCAATGTTGGCTTCTGCTATTTGTCCGTTTCTAGGGTCACCAATTGGTGACATGGTTGAAAGCCTCTGTACTCATACAGTACATAACATAGCCTCTTTAGGGAATGAACCATGATGTAGTACTGTACCGTAAGTGCCTAGGTGGCTGGGCTAAAGGACTATACTGTACACTGTACAGTATAGTACACACATTCAGGCAGAGGATGCATCATTTTTTAAACAACTTCCATCTTCATTCTACGTTTAAGTCCTCTACAAAGAACTGGCTGATTAGCAGCTGGACCTAATTATAACTAGCCTGGCGTAGCCAGACTATATCACTGCGTGGATATGAGTCTGGTGCTTCTATGAGGACGTTTTTTTTCCAAGGGGGCGGGATCAAAACAATGACTCTCGACGCAATTGGTTAGACCTACAAACCAACTACCAATTACAGTCTCCCATATTCGAATACTGGGCCCTGATTGGTTACCCACGTCTTCTGGAGCAGGAAATGGATTCTCTATGGAGCGGTGCCAGACCCAAATCCCAGAGTGCAATTTTTTTTTGCACTCGCAGATTCGTCTGGTCCCAGGCTAAATTATAACCACAATGTAGTTGAGTTGTTTGTAGCAGGTTTTGTTTTTAGTTGTTTTAGTTGTCTTTGACACAGATTGTGACATTTTGACACAGCTTGGGAAATTGTTGGGAACATGTGTTTTTAACAGACTTTTTTTTTGATGAATACTCTGAAACACTCAGTTTACGCACATGCGCACGCACGCGCGCACAAGGAGACACACACACACACACACACACACACACACACACACACACACACACACACACACACACACACACACACCCCCACACACACACACACACACACACACACACACACACACACACACACACACACACACACACACACAAAACAACCACAATGGAAATAAGCTCTCACACTTTACTGTGTTTTATCCTTTGGACAGAAATGAACAACAGGGTTCCCACACATTTTTAACAATACATTTTCAACACTTTTCCAAAGTATTTCACTCCATTTCCAGGCCTACAGCAATCATACGGTGCAATAATGAGGCTCTTACACATGAGTGCTATCAATGCACCAAGACAGACTCGAGCAAAGGTAAAAAGAACAGATCTACAAGCTAACAGCATATCACGGTGCAACTTGTTGTTACATCTACAGTAGCTTGTACATCTATTCTTTTTGTAACGTGATGTCCTGTGGCCGCACTCACGCAGCTCGTGCAGCGCAGCACTACATTTTATCATGTTACATATTTCACGTAATGTTATACAAAAACAATGTATATACAAAAAAAAATCCAAAACGTTTTATTAATTCCAAGCCTTTTCCAGGCCTGGAAAACAGTTTTTCTAATTTAAAAATATTTCCAGGAATTTCATGACCGTGGGAACCCTGGAACAAATATATGATTATGCATAAGCATTTTGTCAGTAAAGATGCCAACCAACCAATCTGTCCATTATTGCTGTACCTTCACAGGCTCCAGTGGAGGTCATCTTGAAGCCACTCTGACAGCCACGACAGAAGAATGAGCCAATGGTGTTGAAGCATGTCTCGTCCTCTGGACACACATGAGCTGTCTGACACTCATCTACATCTGCAGAGAGGTGGAGCGAGGAGGCCATGGAAGGTGGTGTAGTAAAGGATAGGATAGGATCGGACAGGACAGGACAGGATAGGAAAGGACAGGACAGGACATAACGTTGATTAAACTTCATAATTTATTCAAAGACAAATTGACTGAAACACAGACACACACACACACACACACCTTGAGACAGTGAGAGACAGTGTGTGTGTGTGCGCGCGTGCACATGCGCGTATGTGTGTGTGTCAAGTGCTTGTGCGTGCGTGCATAAGTGTTTGCCATGCCTGTCCAGGCAAATAAATCACATTTGGAAACTTTTCCATTTTCGCAAAATGTGAGTCTTAATTTCGGGAACATATGACCATCTGCATCTCCTCCAAGGAAAACAAGCGCCCGCTTGGATCTAATTCGAATAACACCTGATTAGCACATCGGCTTCTCAGACATGAAGATGTACTCTAGCTGAAATAACTGACGATCACTGATGTGAAGAGGACATTAAGACCTAAGTCCCATTCTACAAATGCCTTCTAAATCAGTAGTTCTCACAGACTTTAAAAAATGTCAATGCCAACGCAAAAATCTAAAATGACACGGGTGCTTTCCCGGTTTCAATGGGTTATTTTAGCAAAACAACCAGATGAGACCATCTGAGACAGAGGCATTCATCGCACACCAGATGTGTTGGGACAGTTGGCACCCCTAAATCTTTTACTAAAAGACTATTCAACGATCTTAATATTGAGCATTTAACCACTTGAGCCCCATATTCATCAGCGTACGACGAATAGAGGAAATAGTAGATCAGACAGTACTAGATACAGTACAAGCTCAACGTGTTGTGTGAGCTTGTAGATCTATTTTCGCGTTTTTTTTGTTTTTCTCCAAATGTTCAAGACATTTTCCTATAAATCTACATGCTCTAAATAGGGACACTAGGTTGGAAGTGGTTACGTCATATCATAGTCCATACAAGATCAGAAGTCAGAGAAGGTATGCGTGGAAGGTTTTAACAGTCGACTTTTCACCGCAAAGCAACGACTCTCCTTGAATATTCTATTCTATCTGTGATATAAATATTTCCCTCTGAGCCTGTTTTTGTACTAATCTCAATAATAAATTACTTACTCAGATATCTACAGACATTATAAATCCCACCAAAAACAACAACAAAAAGTATTTAAAAAAACAAAACAGCCATAAATGATGTCTTCATATTTCATTCTCCAATGCTCATGAGGAGATTTTCATTGCCATTATGGGGAAATAATCATCAGGCCTATTTGTCCTCAAAGTCCTTATTCAGTATCATTTTGGTCGGTGGGGAGACCTCCGTCAGGATGCCAGGAAACCACTTAATCACAGAGTACCTTGTATTTATATCCCAGAAAGGCCCAGGAGGTGGATGGGACGATGGTGCAGAATTTGGCCCCTTCTGTCCATAGACACAGACAGGCTGCACTACACAGTATGTCTGACGTGGACTTGTTCATTCTATCATGCGTACGTGGGGTCCCCCAGGGGCTCTATAGAGGCTATGCGCGTGACATCATCGTACCCGGAAGTTATGCGGAAAAGTGGCACAAAAAAAAAGAAATCCTGGGCTTGACAGCCCATACATCCAAACAGAAAAGTCCTATCTGATTGGATTAAACAACGCTAAACTCACCAACATGGCAGCTGTACGGAAAGCTTGAAATATCCTCTTTCTATCTGCAAAGTTTTTGTTTCATGAAAATCCACCGTAGACATGTTATGAGCTACTTTCTGTCAATACATTCTGTGCAGGTGATTATTTTTCTAAGTGTCGGAGTTTGGAAGCGCTCGTTTTCAATAACGCAATGTACTGCTGCCTCCTGCATTATGTGACATTTAGAAACAGGTGGTAGGCAGGACCGTTGAGTGATTTCCAACGAGCGCTTCCAAACTCCAATGCACCATGCTGCTCAATGTTTTGCCACTCAGTCTAGGTGAGGGGGGGGCGTGTCCCGGTGGAAAAGTGACGCATGTGCATACTCTCTATACTTGGCCCGCTCCTTTTGTCCCTCTACAACTTACATCTTTGCAGAGAACAGCCGATTTACAAGCTCACAACGTGCTGCGTTGCGACACGTTGAGAGCTTGTAGATCGACCAACTGTTCCCCCCCCCCTGGAATTGAGGGCGCGAGTGTTCCTCTGGTTAGAACGGCTTCACCTTCGGTAAGGCCGGAACGAGGAACAGCCAATCGGAACGAGTGGTTCTCGACTCCAGATGGCTGATGTTGGCGTGATGTGATCGAGACAAATCGTATGGAGAATATTTCCGATGTTTGTACTGTACTGCACTTAAAGCTGTTTTGTAAGTAGCGTTCAGTAACAGGGCCATTCATCTCTCAGGGACGCCGGAATCAAACCGGGGGAATTGAAAGAAAGTTGGGAAGGAAAACTGAAAACAGCCAAATGGGAAAATCTGAATTCCAGGTCCACAGCATGTGTTGAAGGCATCCTATGACAGCTGTGTACGCACGCACGCACGCGCATGCGTGTGCGTGCAAATACTGTAGGTGAGTAAGTACGTGTACATACTGTAAGTATGTGTTGCATGTTATAAATGACACAGATTTCCTGGTTTTAATGGGTTAATGTCTGTATCATGAACAGTATATACCAGCTGCTATGCTCATGCACCTTCTGTCTAAACCTCGTGTACTGCGCGAAGGGATATGCTATGTGTAAATATGTAAACATAGTGTTGATTCTCTTTTTTTCCCCATTGCGCCCCCCCTCACCCGCCGTGTGTGTGTGTGTGTGTGTGTGTGTGTGTGTGTGTGTGTGTGTGTGTGTGTGTGTGTGTGTGTGTGCGCTTTCACATGCAGTGTTGAGAGAGAAAGAGAGAGAGTGTGCATGTGTAGTAGAGACAGGCAGCTAGGCCTGTCACAATTAATACATAATTAAAATTACCTCATCGCAATTATTTGAGATAATAACAATGATTTTGCATAATCGTCATACTCGTTTCCATGTGGTAAAATGTTCATACATTTTCAAACATTTCCCAAAACAAGCAGAAATAGCTGATCTGTAAGCTTGTAGATCAACTATTTCTGCTAGTTTAAAAAAAGTAAGTATAAAATGACTAAATATGTCAGTAATTTCTTTGTATATTTAATTTATGTCATATCTGCCCTGCGCAATTCTTGCCTACGAAGCCTAAAAGGCCAAACATAAATTACGTTTTGTATTAATATGTTACGACGTTCAATGCCAAAAACACAATGAAATCGTTAATCGCAATTATTTGTGTGACAATGAATCGTCAACATAAAATTGTAATCGCAACGGCCCCTACAGGCAGCATGTGTGTGTGTGTGTATGTGTGTGTGTGTGTGTGTGTGTGTGAGTGTGTGTGAGTGTGTGTGAGTGTGTGTGAGTGTTTACCAACACAACTGGTGCCCTCCTCGTCGCCCATGAAGCCCCGCTGGCACACACAGTGGAAGCTGCCGGGGGTGTTCCTACAGCGGCCCCGGTAACACAGCGACGGGCTCTCAGCACACTCGTCAACATCTGGACACACACACACGCGCACACGCGCACGCACGCACGCGCACACACACACACACACACACACACACACACACACACACACACACACACACACACACACACACACACACACACACACACACACACACACACACACACACACACACACACACACACACACAAACACAAACACACACCATTGGAAAGGACAAAAAAAAAGTGACTTAACCCATTAAGACCTGAGGCCGATTCTATACAAATGCCTTCTAATTAGTAGTTCTTACACTTTCAAAAATTTTCGGAAATTTTCAGTGTGAGCTTATTTTTGAGTAGCCAAAGCAAAAATCTAAAACGACACGGATACTTTCCCCGGTTATAATGGGTTAAAATACAGGACATGTATTCAGTCACTCATTGTCACTTATCTTAAATTATATTACGACATATATAATATTGCTTTGGAGTACACAACACAATGTGCTGAAATACTTACTTGACCCAATAGAGTCTGAGGAAAATGGATATTGACAGCTTACTTTATATCATGCCGGGAATCCAGTCGGCCCTGATCAAATCTCTGGGACGTTATTATTGATCTAACTCGACACAGCAGGTTTTCCGCAAAGAAACTCTCTGATCAAATCTTTGTTTTGTAAACTGGTAATGTAGCAGTTTCACTTCTGTGTGAATAGTGCTCAGTACGCAAATGTGTTTTTTTTGTAAAGATGGAAAGCTAGCTTCTTCTGTCAACTGCAAGGCAGGTTTAACCCATTAAAACTGGGAAACCTTTATACTTTGGATATAAAAAAATAGCAGATCTACAAGCTCATGCCCAGTATCGTGCAACCAAATCAATTGAATAGAAATTATTTCTGTCTATTCAGTGCTGTAGGGCAGAGGTTTTGAAACCTTTTGGATCAAGGAACGCATCTCTGTCATTTTAGATTTCTTTGGCTATTCAAAATTAGCAGATATACAAGCTCATAGCGCGACACCGAGTGCCACGCTATGAGCTTGTAGATCTGCTATTTTTGAGAAATCGTGAAAAGATTTGTGCAAATCTTTGAATATATATTCTACAAATGTCTTCTAAATCCTAACCGTTTAAAAAAAAAACGTATGTTGCTATATCAGTGGTTCTTAAACTTTTTCAGGACCCCCAAAATGATATGACCCCTCAAGAAGCAAAGATTTAAGTTACAAATGTTCGCTTTAAAAAATATATATTCAAAGATTTGCACTCGGTGCAAAACTCGGTTGAAAAGCCAAAGAAATCTAAAATGACATTGATGCGTTTATGATTAAATGGGTTAACAGCAGTGTTACAGTGTGGATCGAGGGATCAAGACGAGCTCAAGGAATGAAGTGGACTCTCTCGGCCTCCTCACCTACACAGGTGTTGTGGCTGTCATCCAGTCGGTGTCCCTCGTCACAGTGACAGGTGTAGCCCTCGGCCGTGTTGTAACAAACCCCCTGGCCACAGATGTGAGGGTTGATCTGACACTCGTCGACCTCTAGCCGAGAGGGGGGAGGAGAGAGAGAGAGGGAGGGAGAGAGAGAGAGAGAGGGGGGGGGGGGGGGAGAGGGAGAGAGAGGTAGGAAGCAAGAGAGAGAAAGAAGGAGAGAGCGAGAGAGAGAGAGAGAGAGAGAGAGAGAGAGAGAGGCAATATGAGAAACAGAGAGAGAAGAAATGTATAACGATGATGGCATTGCGAATTGTAACCAAAAGGCATTTTTTATGGCCTTCTTCCCCTGGCATTTGGCCTTTGTGCCCTCAAATAAATTACAACACCAAAGGCCAAGTGGCCTTGCCCCTAAAATGACGAAATTCCAGGCCTGTCTGCTACAAAGTGATGTTTCTCTTTTAGCTTATGCATATTTTGCATACTGATGTCCAGTTTAACAGGAAACAAAAGGAAAATGTTGGATAACAGAGCTCCTGTTATCTTACCCTTTTCCTTTGTTTCATTGTCTATTCTTATAACTGTAAATTGTAACTGCAAAAATTTCGGAAGCTTGTAAAATATTTCCTTCATCCAATCCAGAGGTGACTACGATGACATGATGACAGTCAAGCCTACTTTCATATTGACCACTTAAACCCTCTATACTTGATAAAACAGACATGTAAAGAGCACATTTGGTACGCTCTTATTTCATTCTACACAAACTGATTCGCAATTTTTTTTTGGCGAATGTTTTTGGCGAATGGTTCAAGTGGTGAACAAAAGTGGCATTTGAAGTTCGTGAAAAAGTGTTTGAATATATCTTTGAATATATTTAAATATTTTTAAAAGTGAACATTTTTAACACAAATCTTTGCTCCTGGGGATCCCTCGAACAAAATATTTTGAGATGGGGGGTTGGCGGCCAAATGCATATCATATTGGGGGTCCTTGACATGAAAATGTTTGAGCACCACTTTTTCAGAAAACTGTAAGGATTTAGAAGACATTTTTAGAATCGGATTCCCAGGTCTTAATGGGTTAAATGTGTGTGTACTGACTTCATGCAGTTTGTTGTGCATTTCCTCTGCAGACACCAACAGGTCACTTAAATAACTATGTTTTAATGAATAACAGATGCGAGTGGCATGAAGAAACACTGTATATACTTATTGAATGTTTTTTATATGGCTTGTCCTTGGCCGCATGTGATGGCCTCATGAAAATTGTACACTCTTTTCAGCAAAGCACAGGCACACACACAGCTACCGTATGTCCTCCATGTGACAAAACCGTTCTTACATTCGGATTAATTTATCAGCCGTGTTTTGACAGAGGTCAGCTCCTGGGGAAATTGTTCCTATACCACAGACAGAGCGAAGACACGGTGGCTCCGTGATGTCTATATAAATGCACATAAAAAATGTGCAGGAAGTTCTCTTTTTCCATTAAAGTTTGGGAGAGCTCCAGTCTATCACGACAGCCGAAGGGGAAGAAGGTTGAGACATTTTAGAAACTTGGCGGCTCCGAGCGCCGTTAAGCCAACAGTGATAGATTGGCGAGTGCCGAGCTCGAGCACATGGCATTGTGTCAAGACATTATGAATATATTACTTAAGAATTACTGCGCGAGTGGAAAATGGCAGTCAAGATGTCAGCAGACTCGAGAGCATATTAACAATACATTACTGTACGTCTCCCCCAAGTATTTCTTTGTTAGTGATTCAACCTTCCCTGCGCTTAGAGCAAAACAGCATGCTGAGATGATTTTATTTTCATTTTTATGAAATAAAGTCATATAATGTCATGTTTCTTTAACATAAAGTTAAAGGTTAATTATTCCCTTCTTTCCTAAAAAGGAAAGAAGACATTGGGAACCGTTGAAAATACAGTTGTGGAAAATGGTAGGATGTGGTAACCACATCAAACAGCCACAGCCACAGTCAAACAAACAGTATTGCATGGTTGTCATCCTTCCATTTAATCATCAAGATTATTTATTATTCAAAGATTAAGTGTTTTCTCCAAGTTGTTTATGTTCTTGAAGATCACTATAAACAAGAGACACTCAACACTTAAAATGGAGAGCTGGATCTCATTGCCTTCTTTAAATAAAGCAGGAATGAATGAATGAATGAATGAATAAATGAAAGAAAGCATGAAATCAAAGCTTGGTCTACTGTGGAGCAGTGGCGGTCCAATGGTTGCAAATGACTTCAAATTAAAAATAGCCCTCCAATGTTTGCATTTGTATTTGGTAACATTTAAAAGTTGCATCAAACCAAAAACTCACCAAAGCTAAGCGATGGCTATACGCCTGACACAAGACACAAAACCACTGCAATTGAGAAGGTACTTAACTGCAAGAACAATATCAAGCAGGCCTATTCAAACACTTGAAGTAGTTTTACTACAATCAGGCTATTGTTTGAGTTTCACAAAAGAAGCCATTTAAAAGGAAACGTACGATAATTAGCAAGCATGGAGGCACGTTGGAGTTACCACTGTGTTATTGTGCGGCAAG
>NC_137619.1:34052451-34079951 GCF_963280865.1 Gymnoscopelus braueri
CACACACACACACACACACAGGTATATATAGCCAAGTCTCCTGCAGGAGGCACGTCTGTCCTGTCCTGGACGGGGGAGAGTCTCCAGATGCAAAAACGGATGATGATGATAGAATACACACATTGTGGCTGTATTGCATGTTATTAACTCACCTGGTATAACCACCTCCGGGTTCCCAAAAGCCTCCACTGGTCTCTCTGGCGTGGGCAGAGGCTGGGGGGCGAGCGTTATCACTGGGTAGGTGATGATTGGTTTGTTGATGATGGGCGGCTTAGGCAGAACAGTGTAGCCCATCCCTCCAGGACAGATCTCTTTGAACTTAGCTACATGATTATGAAAAAAACAAAAAACACATGACATTATAAAAATTCTGACTAGAAATCTTCAACCTCTTAAAAGAAAAGTACAGTCTTTCCACTTTTACACATGATTTCAATTTGTTCCATAAGACATTTGGTGAAAGGGTACACTAGATTACGGTACTTTGATAACAAATTCCATTGGCTAGTAGCCACACACTAGAAGGTGTTCTGAACCACTAATTAAGCATTTAAGCCATATTTAAGCCAAACGTAAGCCCTTCATCGTACGATGAATAGCAAAAATAGCCTATCTAACAGTACGAGCTCTTAATGCATTGCGATGCGAAGCGTAGTGAGCTTGTAGGTAGGCTATTTACGAAAAAAAATTAAATCTTAAAAAAAAATCTCCAAACCTATAATGACATGACCAAAATAGAGACTCCATGGTGAAAGACAAGCGATTAAATTACAGTAGTACAACATTTTCAAGATCAGTGTGAAATCCCCTGGAGAAAAATGACACAGTAACTAGAGCATGTGGTTATTTTAGTCTTAGAACATAGTGAAGAATAGCCCATTTGGTGCTAAATCAGATTAAAATTATGTGTTGTGCAGCCAAGCAGACACCATTTGAAACTCTGCATTTTCTCCTTTTGCAGCTCTTATCTCAGTAGGACAAGACCATGTCACAGTGAATTCCTTGACAGGGCTGACATCACCCTCTGGGCTCATCTTTTTGTAAACTACTGTAGCATTTTATAAAAAGGACCCGACAAGATTACGCGAGGAGGAAGAACATCGAGGCTCTCTATTCATTTGCGGAGAAATAAAAAACTGCACAAACTGTGGCTTCAAAGTGATTCACCTTTACCCCCCCCCCCCCCCCCCCACCTCTTTTCATATCAGCAAACTTCAATGGAACACATTTTTGCAGTTATCTAGATGAGCTCTGTCAATCTTCACAGACAAAAGCATTTTCTGTACGAAAAAAAAATAAACCGTCAGGTAATTTGGGAATTTGATTAGATCCACAAAGGCACCAATGGCAATAAAAAAAACACTGTAGATGCATAAAAAGAAAGCACATCACATTATTCAGTTAATAATGACAAATGGCACAAAAAACTTGGAAGAAACTGAATTTGTAATGCAGCTGCTGCCCATCATATCAATGTTAGACATAATCCACTAATCCAGGCTGTCTGTTACAGTTTGCCACCGGAGTATACGATACATATGTCTCCGTTTACTTTTATAACTCTCCTGAATCTTGCCCACAGGCCCATTCTGAGAAAAAGGGCAGCAACAGACGGTATACTGTATACTCAATCCAAGCTTCCTCCCACACAGTTTACGGTATCACACTGGGCAACCCAAGAAGAACTGGCAACCCCCAGGAATTATAGAAAGGTGTTGTTAATCAACTTGACCTTTTCATTTGCAATCATTTATCTCCCGACTGCTCGTTTAGACCGGCCGACTGTACCGTACCATGCTAGCATCTCCAAGGTAACTGGCAACCAGAGGCATATGGTATGCCTGATGATCACACAACCAGTGTTTCTAATTGAACTCATGTGAAGCCGCAGAGGAACGTTACAGAGTACAGACTATTCAGGCACAGGCAGAGACAAGGTGTATGCTGGTGCCAACCCTGAATTGCCTTGCGTAATGGAATTCTTGGCTCGGTTTCATTTATAAACGCAGGTATTTTCCAATGTAATTCTAAGTGTGGAGAAACAGCAAACAACCCACTGTTTGTATTGCGTTACCGTGGAGCATACGGATTATGCTGTTGTCTCAAAATAAACAAATAAATAAGCTATTAAGTATATGTGAAGGATGGGCAGTAATAAAACTGTAAATGACCATAATGCGTTTTTTTGTGAGGAGAATTAAAGTAAAGTGGTTGTAGTGAAGGCTTTTGAAAAAAAGAAAAAGAAATAAAAAAGACATCTAAACTACTAAAAGCAACTACTTAGCAAAGCAGTGAAACTCATGCAGACAGAAGGTGTATAGGCTACTGGGGACAGTGGGAGTTTTTCTCAGAGAGCTACTTTGACATAAAGCAATGGTTAAATACAGGGACTACCAGTATTGAGTATTGATTCCTACAATGCTTAATTTATTCTCCATTCGTCATACGATGTCACACGCCAAAAACAGACCATCTCCAAGCTCATGACATGAGGCTGTACAGATCAGCTAATTCTGTTGTGCAACACCAGCAAGCAACAAAGTATAAATCAGGCTTAAAGTCATGCGCCTCGAACTCATGGAGTCTTTCTGTTTTTGACGCATACCTGAGCCAATAATCAATAGGTCAATAGGAGTACATTTTGGAATGAACTACTCCTTTAAGGAATTGCACGTCCTATAGGCAAGGCTTTTGACACACACTTATTTTTTCACCCAAACATGTCTTTGTGTACACTCTCAATAGACAAACCTTCCTATAGTCCGTCATGGCTGATGGTGGATATGGTATTCGGGGCCTTACCTGTTCCTGGGAGGGGGCATTTGTCACAGCGTGGGCCCCAGGCCTTGCCCACACTGCAGCAGCACAGCTGTTTGCTGAGCTGAGCAGACACCGGATGCAAGCACTGCCTCCCAGAGCTCACCAAACGGAAACAAGCCCCTTTCACCTCTTGGACGGCAGGCGTGTCAGCTGAGGAGGAGTGCAGTAGGAGGAGAAGGCGGCAGAAGATGGGAGGGGAAGGAGGGCGAAGGAGGAGGTGCGCCATAGTGGAGGTGACACATACACGGATGGATGGATGGATGGAGGGGGGGAGGAAAGAGAAAGAGAAGAAATAAAGAAGACCCCTTCACCAAAGCAACCCTATCCCTTCCCACTTGCAAAACCCACCTGCAAAACCCACAACACAGAGTTCTAACACATGCACAGTCAGATCCAGAGTGTTAATGTGACTCTTGAGTGTAAAAAAAATGGAGGATGGGTCCATTTTTACACTGTCAGAGGTCAATCACTCCGGATTCTACTGTGTGACTACAACAACATTTAAAGTGCTGGAAGAATATGGGAAATATTTCAGTGGTAGTCGATGTGATAGACCACTGAAATATTTCATATTTTCATTTGGGGTGTTTTGAGCTAAGAAGAAGAAGTCAACCACATTAAACTAGGGGAAACCTTATACAAAACTCTTGTGTGCACACACCCACACTCATGTACACACACACGCGCACACACACACATCCACACTCACGTACACACGCGCACGCACACACACACACACACACACACACACACACACACACACACACACACACACACACACACACACACACACACACACACACACACACACACACACACACACACACGCACACACACGGAATAACACGGAATAACACGGACAAAAGTTCTTCTAGGCGGAAAAACTGGGGAAAAGGGGGGTTTCATGCCAATAGATCATGCACTATTGAATAGTCATTTGCTGGCTTGAATAAAGGCATGCAGCAGAGCTCAGTGTTACACATCACCAGGGGGTTACATCAGCTCTGAATATCCTCAGAATCAACTGGAACTAGCACATAGCACTATGGCATGGCACCAAGGGAACACAGATCATTACATCCTCAGAATCAACTGGAACTAGCACACAGCACTATGGCATGGCACCGGAGGAACACAGATTACGAGGCACTAACCAGTGTTGCCAGGTCTGCTTATTATAAGCGAATTTGGGCTTGATTTTCTGTAAAGTTGCTTGTAAATATTGGTAGTTGTGGGTTGCTTTTTTTTGGGGGGGGGGCTTGTTTGTAAAGCATAGTTGCTTATTTGGGCTTGTTTCCTAATGTTGTTTAAAACAGAAAAATAATATTTAAAAAAATAATAATAAGCTCTTTTCATATCCAACGCATATAGGTTTCAAGTGCTCATGTAGCCTAGTTGCTTCTTTTGGGCTTGTTTTCATAGACCCAGTTGCTTAATCCTCTCGCTAAATCTGGCAACGCTGGCACTAACCTCTGAGAAGCACAACAAAAATGAGGAGAATCCATGTATTTTCCCAGCACTGGTCATTCCTTGCATCACTTCTTGTCATCTAGTTCTTAGCCACTTAAACCCCTGTAGTCTTTAGAGAACTGGACTGGAGTTACAACTGTACTTAGACCACATTGTGAGCTTGTAGATCTGCTATTTTTGGCTAATGTTCCCCCATGCAGAATATGGACGCTGGGATTCAAGTGGTTAAGCCCTACTATATGCAGATGTGGTTACTTGTTCACACGCTCTATGTTATGTTATGGTTTTTAGATAGATACTGCTCGACCACAAATAATAATGTTATTTAGACAGAACGCTGTTTAGGCAGATGCTTAGGTTTGAAGTTAAAGGCCTTTTACACGTTGGAGGCGTGACGAGTAAACAATATGAAGCTGCAAAATGCTTGCCTGTGAATATTTTGCATCAAAACTATTCATTCTAGAGAAGTCGGTTATTTGCAGTGCGGAAGCTCAGAAAAATCGACCTGTTCTTTGTTGACTAGGGTTCATTCTGTCAACTACACCTTTACCAGTGGTGGAAAGTAACTAAGTACATTTACTCAAGTACTGTCCTTAAGTATAATTTTGAGCAATTTTTACTTCCAATTTTCAATACTTCTACTCCACTACATCTCAAAGACAAATATTATACTTTTACTCTACTAACTTACCTAACTTACCTTAACTAGTAACTTAACTAGTTACTAGTTACTTTGTAGATTTTGATTAAGCTTGTAGAGCATTTTATACGTAAAAAAACTTGATGCCAATACTTTAGTATACAGTACATTTTTAATACCGAATTTGTACTTGTAACAGAGTATTTCTACAATAGGGTATTGATACTTTTCATCAAGTAAAAAATATGAGTACTTCTTCCATCACTGACCTTCACAGACAGAGAAGTTATTTCTTTAATGGTTGGGCCTAATTGTGCTCGGGTATGAGTAAAGAAGTGTTGACAAAAATTACACTTCTCTCCATTCTCCATTCTGAAAATACTTCAGCTGTCGAACGACACATCACATGACACTTTTTTTTCCTGAAGCATAAATTAGGCTTTGATGTCCATGTTTTACTTCAAAATAATAGTGAGCAGAGAGAGCAAAACGTTGTTGAAACCTGTCCCAATGTCTTCACTCAGCTAACATTTAGCCCCCTTGGGCAGCTTGTGTGCAATGATATTGTCAAAACAGACAGAAAATGTTCTCAGGTTTCTCTTGATTATGTTAAAGTGTGTGTGTGTGTGTGTGTGTGTGTGTGTGTGTGTGTGTGTGTGTGTGTGTGTGTGTGTGTGTGTGTGTGTGTGTGTGTGTGTGTGTGTGTGTGTGTGTGTGTGTGTGTGTGCGTGCATGTGCGTGTGTGTGCGTGCGTGCGTGTGTGTGCGTGCTCCTGCGAGGGGAAGTGAGGATGCACTTGATGACTACATGAGTACACACTCACACATACTATCAAGTATCGCTGTGTACACACACACGCACACATGCACACACGCACACACGCGCACACACACACACACACACACACACAAACACACACACACACACACACACACACACACACACACACATAAACAGTAATCCCTGTCCCTCAACTCCTCAATAACAATTGTGATGGCGCCACTATGTCTCAAACCTCAAGGCTCGGACAGTCACGGGAAATCGGCCATGACAAGCAACAATCATGCTCCCATAGCCTACTCTGTTCCCTTTCCTCTGGTCCAGTCCTATGTCACCCCTCCCTGATCCCCTTCCCCAGAGACCCGCCTGTTACCCTCTCACCCCTCCCTCTCACCCTTTACTCCAGACCCCCTGCACACACAGCCATATCCATGGCAGTGATGGAGCCCAGCCAAAACCCCCAATTAGGACATCACACAGTCCTCCTGCCACTTAACTACTGTAGTTCACAGGCTGGGGCTGACAGACTTGACTCTTTCACAGTCACAGTACCAGGGTTCACTTAACCCATTAAAGACCTGAGGCCGATTCTACAAATGTCTTCTAAATGCTAACAGTTTTCTGAAAAGCTTATGTTGCTACTGTATATCAGTGGTGCTCATAAAAAAGGACCCCATCTCAAAATATTTTGTTCCAGGCTATTTTCACAATGTTTGCCTCTTTCTTACGTAATTTTTGACAATTTGGCCAATTTGTTATTAAAAAAGGTCTTAAAAGTCCTTAAATTGTCACTTTAGAAATGTACAAATGTTGGTTTGTTTACTGTTGAGTGAGAAAACAATGTTGGACATTAAGCTAATCATCTGGGGACCCCCTCAAAATAATTTGGGGACGCCCTGGGGGTCCCGACCCACAGGTTGAGAACCACTGGGTCAGACGTTAGATGTTCTCCATAATAAGATACTGGTGGAATGTGTTGGAATTTGAACGGACACACAGGGCCTACCATATTTGGAGCCGAATCACATATGGAATTTTAAGTGCTCAAATTATGTTTTATTTTTAACCTTTTTAAGCCTCAAAATGTGGACATTGCACAACCGGAATAGTTTCACAGTTACTGTACGGATGTGTCGCAACGTGATAAAAAGGTTAAATGCCGTTTTACTCAGCACTGCACATGGAAAGCATTCTTTTATTAGTCTGCACTCGTAGCGCTCTTGCAGCAGACTGTGAGACTGAGGGTGATGACTCATTCCACGACATGGTTCGTATTAGAGGTAATAATGACTTCAGATTGGTTACTATTAAAGTGACGGACATTCCAAGGCAATCCGAGGCAGAACAGCAAATCAAATCAGTTCGTTTTTGTGAGCTATTTTCAGCGAAAGCTTTCCCCACAATAACAGAAAACAGAAATATATACTAGTATTAAAAGATACTAGTATTGAGCACTGAGGGACTCCGGTTACCCATATGGGGTTTAAGTGGTTAAAATTAAGTGTTAGAATCGAGAGACCTTTGTACAAGGGCTGATTTGGAAACACTGAGCAAGAAGATTCTCCTTTTCTTGTCTATTTTTTTTATATAAAACACAAAGGTCATTGCTCTTAAGTGAATGTGTAACCCCCCCCCCTCTATCTGAACTACCATGGTGCATGACAAGTAGTAGGGCAGTGCTGATAAGAAGCATACACACTCCGTGGACATCATATAGAAGGTAAGAGATAGAGAGAGAGGAGAGAAGAGAGACAGAGAGAGGGGGGGGGGGGGTGGCGGGTGGGAGAAGCCCCCAAGGACAAAGCCAGGTGGTCCGAGGCAGAGAGAGCTTGACTCAAGTCACTACTGTCTAGGATTGGGATCTGGAAACCTGGAGTAATCGGAGGAACCGGCATTGGTTCCATCACATTTGGAACCGTTTCCATGACCGGTTTGATCACACCGTACGAGCTGGTTATGTGGACTTCACGTCTGCTATACAATTACAAGTTTGAGTGGTTCTCAAGCTTCTAAATTTCAAGTACCCCCATAACTCTGAGAGTGTACAAATGTACATTTGTACACTCTCAGAGTTACAGACCTCTATAGGAATCGTTAAGGGGAACCGTTAAGGAATCGGACCGTTTGGAGGGAATCATTAATGAACCGGAATCGTTTAAATTCTAATGGTTCTCCAACCCTACTACTGTCACAAGTATGTTGAATGCGACTTGTCCGACTAAGCCAGGCAATCTGGAACAGTGCTTCTCATCCTTTTAATATCAAGGATCCCCAGTTTGACCACAAACCCCCATTTGATACGTTTTTTTATACACTGTAAAAATGATGTTACAATTAATATTTGTAACATAATTTTTGGGCGGTGAAACCGCCCCTATAAGTGAGATTTGGAAAAATGTACAAATATCTTGGGCAGTGAAACCGCCCCTAAAAGTGAGGTTTGGAAATTTGTACAATTATCCTGCGCTGTGATTGGCCAATCACAATCTATTCAGTACTGTGATTGGCCAGTGTCACATGACACATGTGCATAGCCCTATATAAGCAACCATAACTTGAAAAAAACCATAAATTGTTTTTTTTTCAAGTTATGGTTTTGTCCATCATAAAGAGTGTTTCAATAAATGTATTTATCTTTTGTACATGATTGATCGACTCCATTCAGTATTGTGATTAGCTAGCAAGACACCGCCCACTTCACACAGGGTGTGATTTTTACAGTGTTTACACATTTTGAAAACAATATTAGTTTTCCAGTTTACGGCCCATAATTGAATGGACTGAGACCATCGTGACAACATGCTGGAACCAGCGAATGGTGGTTCCTGTTGAATTAATATACCTGTCCATGTTCACAGAGGGGTATCTAAATAAGATTGATCTAAATACGATTGGGGGGGGGGGGGGGGTGTTAGAGACACAATGGTGGGACGTCTCTGATTAACCCATTAAAACCGGGAAAGCATCTGTGACATTTTAGATTTCTTAGGCTATTGAAAGACAGCAGATCTACAAGCTCACAGCGCGTCAATTCGTGCCGCGCTATGAGCTTGTAGATCTGCTATTTTAGAAAAATCGTGAAAATGTGTACAAATCTGTGTATTTGTACAAATTAGAGAGAAAAAAAATACGCAAATCTTTGCTTCTAGGGGTCCCTGGAATAAAATGTTTTGAGATGGGGGTCGGCGACCAAATACATTTTGGGTGGTCCTTGACATGAAAAGGTTTTGAGCACCACTGATATGACAACATACGTTTTTTTCAGAAACTGTTAGGATTTAGAAGACATTATGTAGGTCTTAATGGGATAATTTCCCATGTCTCCCATCTCCTTGTAAGGACAAGCTGGATGCTGAGCTCCTTGGAGTCATCATGGGCGACGTGGTGATGAATGGCTGCTGCCCGCTCGGCATTCATTAGCCGTGAGATAAATAGAGGATAGCCAGGAGACACATGGCCTGTGGTGTAAAGTAACTAAGTACATGTACTCAATTACTGTATACTTAAGTCAAATTTTGAGGTATTTTTTACTTCTACCCCACTACATCTCAGAGACAAATCTTGTACTTTTTACTCCAGTACAATTATTTGAAAACTTACTTTGTAAATTTTGATAATTACAAAACATACAATATTTACCACTTCAGCCCTATTTAAACTTTGACTATATGAAAATAGCAGATCTACAAGCGATGTGACACGTTGTGAGCTTGTAGATCTGCTATTTTCAAAAGGTTTTTATAAATGTACCTCAAAATTGTACTTAAGTACAGTACTTGAGTAAATGTAATTAGTTACTTTACACCACTGAGTATACGTACATCCCCAAGGCACACACAAAGGTACACACGCACGCACACACACACACACACACACACACACACACACACACACACACACACACACACACACACACACACACACACACACACACACACACACACACACACACACACACACACACAATAAGGTAGGGTGTGCTTGGCTACATGTCACGATTGAAGGGCGTTGTTGATTAGTTGAGCTACATCCAAAAAAATGCAGAATCAGAGTCTCACACCAGGATCTCAGTCCATCTAAACGTCATCTCTTCCCTTCCTGGCCGTCTCTCGCCTATCTTCTGTTTCTGCTCCTCCTCCCAGATATGAAAAATGAGATCTGTGGGCCTTGGTAATATGTTGTGGCATGTGCTCCAATCCATGCTCATGGGCAGAACCTGATTAATATGATATAAACACCATGCTTCCGTTCCGTCCATGCACTTTCATTTGTTTCCACACATTCATATGCATGTCAACAAACACACAGTGTTAGCAGCAGCATTCACAGCTCTTTGTCTATGCTCGTAGCGTACAGTACATTGACAGTGAAATGAAAACATCCGACGTGTGTGTTTTCCCGTGTCTTTTGGAAACATCAGTCATAATGCTGTAGGAACATGACCAAGGATGCAATTCTGCGGTTCAGAAACCAGCATGCAAATATGACTGTGTGTCAAGATTTCTGTTCAAATGTACAGTACAGATGAGAGGAGAGGAGAGGAGAGGAGAGGAGAGGAGAGGAGAGGAGAGGAGAGGAGAGGAGAGGAGAGGAGAGGCCAAGGCAGAGGAGAGGAGAGGAGAGGAGAGGAGAGGAGAGGAGAGGAGAGGAGAGGAGAGGAGAGGAGAGGAGAGGAGAGACAGAACAATGGATGGATTGCATCAGAGCCTTGTATTAGAGAGTTGCGTCACCTCGGGGGCAGAAAACAGCACCGGTCACGTGGTTCATGTAAACTCGAAATAGTGACAAACGCTCATAGACTTCCGGTTCAGGGCTTTGTCACTATTCGCCAATAGAAGGCTCTGTAGAAGACTGGCCCGATGAAGAGAACGGAGGTGACGCAACTCTCCTTATATGGCTCCGGATTGCATGTTCCAGACTTACGTATGCAGGTGGAGAGTGTGGGGTCGGGAACGTAGTCAGGCTTACATCTGCATCTGTAGCTTCCCAGTGTGTTCAGGCACTCTCCATTGGGACACACTCCCTGGAGCTGGCACTCATTAAAGTCTGCAAATCAACATAAGTACAGATAATAACACAATTAATTTAATTAGTCCCAATGTACGCTTTAGCCGCCTGGACGAACTGTTGGTACCACTGTTACAGGCTGTGCTGGTTTTATTTGGCCAATGTTCTCTTTATTAAGTTGCATTATGTTACGTTTGCTGAGTCACTAATTAAAAACCCACATTAGAATAAAGGGGAAAAAAACACTTTGACCCTGGCGTCCTTATTTTGGGCATTTGTTATTATAGGTGGAAATGTTCAAACAATTTTCAAAATCTTAAAAAACGTATGCAAGTTTTTTGTACAACAAAGTATATAGGGCTTCAGTGGTTAACGTATTGGCATTTTGCTTCGTTCTGTAAGTAAAAGTGCAGTCTTAAAGCCGCCACGTGCCAAAAGTGTTTTTTGGCACGTGGCACATTGCACTTTTTTTCACTTTCGATACGGCACATTTCATTGTAGCACCACCGGAAACGGAATTATCCGGGATCCGGTTTTGCCGATCCCATCGGCCTCCATTCTAAAGCGGACACTAAAACGCAATTTTTTCGTTTGTAGTTTTTCTCGTCGCTGATCGCAGTTTAACATAAACTGTTGTAACTACAAGATGGCGACTGGGTTTTTGACGGGGATTTCACTGGGCGACGCAGTCGGATCGCCGCTGTGTTTACAAACAGTTTTATGCTAGATCTAAAGGGATTTAACGAGGTCTGTGGTGACGTGAATAAAACAAAAAAACAACAATAAAACGCTGGCACTGGTGAGTACATTATGAGATTAAACTCTGGCATGGAATGTGTTAATGGATGGGAAGATCAACTGAGACCAGAAGAAAACATTCTGGAGCCCATTCAACAACACCAGCTGCTGCTTAAATGTGATAAACACAACCTATATTTGTTTTGATACTATTCCCCTTTCCAATATGAATTTGGTTATAGACAAACGCTGAATTTGAAGCATGTGTCGGGGAATTTCAGTCGCTTCCAAGATTCCATCTGTTCTCTTTTTCCACTTCTCCTGTTGTTCAAAAGGTCCAGGATTTGAACCTAGCATGTGCAGTCATCCTTGATTATACCGTCTTCTCACCACAACGTTCAAAAGACGGTTCCCTGTAAATTAATTTCCCAAATACAGGCCAGGATAAGCAGAATGCACACAGGAGATGTGAATAATGCTACTGCATACAGGAGGAGTGCGCGGTAGGCGACAGCCAGCCTATCATTTTGAGAGGTTTCATGCGGACCATGAATATTTCATGGGGTTGCATCATAGTCATGCCTTTACCAGAGTGAGGACGTTCCGTTTAGCGCTGTCAAACAGTGCCAGAATCACTTGGATCTTATTGCAGGTGACATTTTCCATCCTCAGGGCAGGTGAACGAGGGCATTTCTGAAACCTGTCTAGCTTCACGGGACAGTTGATCCAAATCACCTTTTTTATGCACAGAACCTTAAAAGCAGGTGAGGATAAAGGTGTCAGCGTTTTTTCTTTCACAACATCATCGTCTCCTGCCAGGAATATCAATGACGGGCGGCCGTTGCATCCTGTTTAATTAAAGAGCCAAAGCATGTTTCCAGCAGCATAACTCACATCTGTTCCTCCAGGCCACACCCCATCACGGCTGTCAATCATCCCCCACACATGATAATTATCCTGAGGCCATAAAACGCCTTTTGCGATGAACCGAGAAGAAAGAGGGAGATTGGATTGAGTCTGTGAGTGCTGTTTTGGCCCCTCAGGTGACGTGTGATGTGTTCAGATCAGATTTATAATAAAGATACCCATCGGGAAGGTAAATAACCATTTTCTCCCCCAAACTGTGCCGCGTGCCTGTCGGTGTGTGCTCTGAGATGGACCGTTTTCTGATTAAGATCATTTTTCATGTCTCCCTTTACTGGACGGCACAGATGGGGTGTAACAACACTCTGGGAAGGAGAGTGCTCACGTGTCACCGCCATGCTGCGAGTACATTTCATCAAACCCCCTGCCGAGTAGCGAGCAGCGCATTAACGACCGTGACACGTCTCCGTCTCGTCTCGGTGCCCATTGTCAACCAGTTAAACCCTACTTGACCGGGGTCCCCCATGGATCCATATTGGCCCCCTCCTTTTATACCTCTACACCAAATTTCTTCGAGAAAAATAGCAAAGCTAAGAGCTCACACAACGTGTTGCAACGCAAATAATAATAATACATTTTTTTAACGTTTTGGAAATGTTTGAAACCTGGTGGACAGTGGTTATTAAGCATGGCCCCCGCCAAAAGGGTCTACGTAGGATGCACCTGTAGGCTACGTGAAATCAGTGCCCGCTGAGAGAGCCGGGCAGCGTGCCAGGGGCCTAGCGCTACACACAGCATCAGGTGAACCCTATGAACTCAACTGACACAATATCTGTTTAATTATGCGTGCAACACCTACGCGTACTGTGAGGACAGTACAGCTGAGCACACACCGACAGGCACGCGGCACAGACACGCTCACAAGCTGGAGTGCGGGACAAGCCACGCACAAGCGTGGCTTGTCACGTGCATGTGTCTACATGCACAAGCATGCACGGCACGAGCACTCGCTCGGAACACGTGCACGCACAGACACATACTGTACTGTCTGTATGTACGTATGAACACGCGCTAGCTTTGTAAAAGCTAGAGCAACCCTCCACTTTGATCCCCTCCCTCATACGGCTCCCAGACACAGTGGCACCACATCTGGTGGTGAGTAAACACAGACACACACACACAGACACACACACACACACACACACACACACACACACACACACACACACACACACACACACACACACACACACACACACACACACACACACACACACACACACACACACACACACACACACACACACACACACACCCACACACCTACAGTAGCTGAAACCCAAGTAGAATTCAAGGGACGTGGGCTGAAGACAATTGGAAGGGAGGGAATAGTAGTAATGAAATGAGAAAAATAATAACTATTGAAGAAGAAGAAGAAGAAGAAGAAGAAGAAGAAGAAGAAGAAGAAGAAGAAGAAGAAGAAGAAGAAGAAGAAGAAGAAGAGTTAGGATGTGGTGGATTACAGAGAGACACAGCACCTCAAGAGAGAGAGCCAAGTATAGGGCTCTTAGGACTCTGCTTCACTCACTCACACACACACACACACACACACACACACACACACACACACACACACACACACACACACACACACACACACACACACACACACACACACACACACACACACACACACACACACACACACACACACACACACACACACACACACACACACACACACACACACGCGTCTTCCCAGACTGGCAGCGCTCCGACTCGGCAGCAGCAGGTCTCGGCTCTCCTTTCAGAGCCCTTTCCCCGCTAGCCGCAAGCCTGGCAGCCACCAGGGTGCCGTGGCACCGTGCCACACCAAAAACAACCAATGGTGACAGTGAAACCTGGGCCCTCTGTTGGTGCTGTCAGGAACCACAAAGCTTACGTCAGTGTGGTCGTTGCGGAGACCAATGTTTTTACGGCGTGGCTCTGTAGGAGGTGAACCGTCTAGAAATAGGTCTGTCTGTGTGTTTGTCTGGGGCAAATCACAAACCGCTCCAGCTATCAGCGCCAAATTTCATTTGCACGCTGCCAGTAGGCCAGCATTTTTTCCCCCCTGCGTGTTTAATGTTATTGATGATATTTAACTTTTATATCATAAAATGAAAGTCAATGGCGGTTGGATTGAGCTGAAACCTTGGCCAACGTATTACGTCATAAAGATGACCAACGTTACAGACTGGCCACACAAAGCTCGAGATCCACATGGAAGCCATGCTGTTATTATTAGACCCTGTCTTGTTTACTTCAGACACCAGTGCCTCTGTCTCTGTATATCACTCTCGTGTGCAAATGTGTCACCCAGATAGGGTTGGGATCCGATACCGCATCCAACATTGAGGAACCGGAACCGATTCCATCACGTTTGGAGACGTTTATGGAAACGTTTTGATCACACTGTCAGAGCTGGTATGTGGACTTTACGTCTGCTAAACAATTACAATACCGGTGGTCCTCAAATTTTTACATTTCAAGGACCACCATAACTCTGAGAGTGTACAAATGGAACCAAACTGACCCGTACACTCTCAGAGTTACAGACCCTATAGGAATTGTTAAAGGGAACCGTTAAAGAATCGTTAAGTAACCGAAAGCGTTAAAATCCTCGATCTCAACCCTGCCAGTGCCTCTGTCTCTGTATATCACTCTCACGTGTGCAAATGTGTCACCCTGAGGTTGCTGCAACTCAACTACGCACACCTCTAGGTTGCCTTGTGTTGTTAGTAGGGGTGGGACGATATATCGATATATCGATATATCGCGATACTTTCTCCCGCGATAATTAATCGATATACATCCAAAAAATATCTATATTATTATTATTTTAGTTTTTTTTTGTTTGTGATACGTTGTTTTTCCTACTCTGTATTTGTGTAATGATGATTTTGAACTGTTTGGTGCTATTTTATGTGTTTATGAATTGAATACAAGGACTATCGTGATATATCGTTGGTGAATTTTCATGCAATATATTGTGATATCGCAATATATCGATATCTTCAGATATCGTGATATATATCGTTGGTGAAATTTCTTGCAATATACCGAAATTTTCGCACTATAAGCCGCACCTGAATATAAGCCGCAGCAGCTAAATTGAATGATTTGTACATATATAAGCCGCACTGGACTATAAGCCGCGGGTGTAAAATCCATAGATTTAGGAGGTCCCCTAGTGGCCGTTAGCTGTAAAAATCCATAGATAAGCCGCACCGTTATATAAGCCGCAGGGTCGAAATATTGGAAAAAAGTCGCGGCTTATAGTCCGAAATTTACGGTATATCGAATATCGTGATATCGCAATATATCGAACATCGTCGAATATCGTGATATATATTGTTATCGTGGGCCTAATATCGTGATATATATCGTATCGTGAGGTACCCATATCGTCCCACCCCTAGTTGTTAGGTAAAGATGAGATGATTATCAATATAAAAACATATTGTCAAACCTGGACAGTTCTTTACTGGAAACAAAACTGACTCTGGTGGCCCAGCCAGGTAATTGGTTCCATATTGTATCAGGAATTCATTCTGAATTGGATGGAGTTACTTTTCACAAGTTACTGCTGTTAGCAACTGCCCCAATTTACACTTCATTCTCTGTAAACCAAAAAAAATCTCGAGTCGTGATGAAAAACTCAGTGTTTTGTATTTTGAATTTAAAGGAATTTCTTGCCTCATCTAAGGAGGCCTTTAAACTGAAGGCATTATTCTTTCATGAGTTTCTCTCTCACGCTACGCCGTGGTCCCACCACACCAAACCAGCAGAGAGCCAGTTGTACCACAGAGCAGGGCAAAGGCCTGCATTCAGGGCTGGAGAAAGGCTTGACTGCTTCAGGGCTCATGAATGATTTGAATGAGTCCGTGATCTGAATCCTCAGTCCTACCATATACACACAGAAACCGAGGCTTGTTTTTTCTTGAATGCTCAACAAAAAAAAAACGCCTCCAATGCACACACACACCTCCACAATCCTCATCTCCATCTCCAGCACTCCTCTTTTCTTGAGTAGAATTATGACTGACAGGGTGAGGACAGGTTCAAAAGCCACCTTGTTCGAGAGCAGGCCTGATTCAGTGTGTCTCTCAAGAGCTGTCCAACTGTCCACTGTTCTGTTGAAACCGTCTACTGTGATCACATCCACATTTAATACTGGTGAGGGAGATTTATAAATTATGGCAGTGGCTTCTCTCTCACCTCAAACCCTGCCTCTCTGGCAACATGTTTACCTCTGAATACATCACGCCTGATTAGTGAGGAGAAGAAATTTAGGATGAAATGAAGGAACGAAGGCAAGAACGAAAGGAAGACAAACGAACAAAGGCAGCAGGTTTCAGTGCATTTCAGGCTGAGCTGCCCGTCACACAGATGTGGTCGTGAGGAGTTGACATTGGGTCCCCTGAGAGTGGGAGCCAGACCGCCCGCCCACAGACGGGTGTAGCACCAGTAGATGGCGCTCTCTACAGGTACAGCCCACAAAGCGCCAAGAGAGAGAGAGAGAGGGTGTCAAACGCAGGGACCACGTGTGAAAACAAACACGCTGGGGGAGAGGGCGAGAGAGAGAATGATCTCCTTGTCAAAAAGACATATACGCATTTCATGTCCATGACTTTTTTCCAGCCTTCCCCTTTTTTCTATTTTCATTTTCATTTTTTCATTTTCTCTCTCTCTCTCTCTCCCTCCCTCTCTGTTGCAAGGTTTTTGTATGCGCGCCTGGTGACAAATCACTTGTTTGAGCCTCATTTCTCTCAGCCGATGCCGCTGAGAAAACAATAGACTTTCTTCCCTCGCCCTCTGTGGGAGTCAAACATAAAGTAAACAATGCCGGTGCGGCAGGAGCAGTGTTGGACAAGTGTGGCACGATGTGGCATGGAGTGTGTATGTGTGAGGTGCTGTGCTGTGCTCTTACCTTGACAGTGAGAGTTGTTGATGCGCTTGTAGCCCTGGGGGCAGTCGATCAGTGGGATGGCTAAAGACAATATTGAAGAGATTGATTGAAATGATAGGAGATAGAATGAGAAGGGGAAAAAATGATGTTACATGTTAAGAGCCTTATCATAGTTCCACTTTAAACAATATTTAACACCATGAAATGACAAGAAATATTTGCAGTGGCACACGTATGTCTGTGTTTTACAGACTGTGGTTAATCTTCTTGTATTCTATTTCTATTTATTGTGGAGAATCTAGAATCTTTCTGAAAAATCAGACTGGAGTCCTCAAATAGACAGCCCCATTCTCAACTCTTTATTCATGTATGTATGTATTTATTTATTTACCAGGGACAGTAATCAACATGTCAGTTTTCACATCCATGTAAATGAGCCAGAGTATAGCCAGAAGCACATTTTCATCTGTAGTCCCTGAGCAGGCTGTTAAAAAGTGGTGATATAACTATCCATACAAAAACAGACATATAAATACAGTACAAGACAAGTAAACATAGTACAGGAGACATACTGTAACAATTACAGTAAAATATGAGAAATGACACCAGTGACAAATAAAGCTGATACTTACCCATGATTACAAGCTTTATCTTGTGCTGCTGCTAAAAAATGTATTATATTCTCTCACATGTCATACATTTACAAGTGCATGTACACAGGCATAAGTGCACGCTCGCGTTCACACAACCAAAACAAATGTCACCTATTGTCATTGTCGTGTGAAGGCCAACAGCACAGCGAGAGAAGGTAGGGTGGTTGTTACTCTGGTTTATCACAAATGACAGGGTGTCTTATGCACCACTTTGATCTCCAATCACTAATTCATGGCTTTGCCTTCGAGAGCAATCTCTCAGCTTACTACCAGATACTTATAGCTGCTCTGGTGACTAGAATAGCATCTCTGCTCATGCCGAAGGGAAATGAGATTTTGGCAAAAAAAAATGAAACATTCACCATATACAGTAAAAAAAAAAAAAAAAAATTATCAGATTGATGCAGCCAGGTCATAGCGGATCACATTGTACACGCATGAGAAGCAACTGATCAAGGCTATGAGTGAGCTTGATTTCCATCAAGGCATTTAACCCATTTAAAACCCGGGAAAGCATCTATGTGATTTATTTTGCGTTGGCTATTCAAAAATAGCAGATGCTATTTTTTGAAACATCTTGAAAGTGTTTTGATTTCTTTTTAACACAAATCTTCTCTTCTGGGGGTCCCTGGCACAAAACATTTTCAGATTGGGGTCCACGGCCAAACATATATTATTTTGGGGTTCCTTGAGTTTGAGAACTACTGATGTAGAAGGCATTTGTAGAATAGGCCTCGGGTCTTAATGAGTTAAATTGATTTTCTTTCCCCCCGGTCTTTGAACTTGCATGGCAAAACAGGTGTAAGACATCGTCCTGTCCCCCCCCCCTCCCTGCTACTTCCAAATGCCAAACATCATATATCCATGCTGCTTCATCTCGGAAAGGTTGACGCTAATTACTTGCATGGTAAAATGCCACAGAATGCCGCCAACATCTGGTTGACAAGTTCTCTGGTTGAGTTTGAATGAGAGATAGAGACAGAGAGAGAGTGTGATGGGGACGAGATAGAGGGAGAGGAGAGCAGAGAGAGGAAGAGAGGGAGGGAGGGCTAGGCTTACATACTGTACATAGAAGAACAACAGAATGAGGCAGAGGCAGAGAGAGAGAGAGAGAGAGACAGAGAGAGAGAGAGAAAGAGAGAGAGAGAGAGAGAGAGAGAGAGAGATAGAGAGAGAGAGAGAGAGAGAGAGAAAAGCAGAGCCACAATATAGTAAACAACAGAGTGTCTGTTGTTTACAGACAGTATGTGTGTGTGTGTGTGTGTGTGTGTGTGTGTGTGTGTGTGTGTGTGTGTGTGTGTGTGTGTGTGTGTGTGTGTGTGTGTGTGTGTGTGAGGGAGAGAGAGCGAGCAAGAGACAGACAGACAGAGAGAGAGAGCAGACACACGGCACGATGACAGGGAAAGAAAAGGTAAAGAGAATATGACAGAGGCAGAGGCAGCCTGAGGACACGGCTCCTGAAAGGTATTGAAATCACATTTCCCATGTTACCCCTGGCTCAGAATAAAGCCACCCACTTTTAAGCTGAGAGGAGTGACACGGACTGGAAAAGTCAAACTCCAAACTCTCCTTGAGCAGAGCTAAGTGGCTCTAGACTCGTAAGAGGCTAGCGGTGGACAAAGGCACCCAGTGGCGAGGTGGTACCCAAATACCTGGACAAGGAGATTGTTAACTTACTCAACAGGAGAACAACAAGGCGATGTTTGTTTGCGGGTAAAGCCCAATTTATATACCAGCTACAAGTGTCTCCGGGGGCACAATGAGGTGGTTCATGAGTGCATGTCTGCACAGAAACGCTAACCTTACGCCCCTGCCATTCCTGGGGACGAAACAGAGGGCCGGGGGAACACTGGGTCTTTGTAGCGCCTCCCACAGTCCTCTCTGTTTGGAAGTTAACACTGCGTTCTGTTTGGTTTGTTGAGAAATAATATAGACTTGGGAATGGGAGAGGCAGTGATGGAAGAAGTACTCACATTTTATAGTATCAATACCTTATTGTAGAAATAGCCTGTTGTAAGGGCAAGTTCGGTATTCCAAATTTACTTGAGTGAAAGTACAAAAGTATTGGCATCAAATTGTACTTAAAAGTACCAAAAGTGAAAGTACTCATTATGCAGAAGGTCCCATTTCACAAGTTTTAAAATGTATAAAAGTCCTTTGAAAATAGCCGATCTTTGCGACGCGTTGTGAGGTTACAGTGTGTAACCTCTCGAGTACTGCCTGAACTAACCTTGCAGGCTACGTATCATTACTTAAGTAAATGTACTTAGTTACTTTCCACCACTGTGGAGAGGTCAGGAGAATAACTCTCTCTTTCTGTATTACTATGTGTGGTTCAGTGATCTGAGGTTGTTGTTGTTGTTTCAGTCTGACACAGCTATAAACCCTAACATTTCCATCTACTCCTAGGCAACAAGACCTAAACAGAGTCATCCGAGGTAAAGAGTTTTCAACTCTAATACTTTGCGGTGAATCAAATAGAGTTGATATAGACGAGGGAGGCCCCGAAGAGTCCAGAACTAAATAAGCTGCTTTGCTATTATATGATAGCAATCAAATGAAAAGGGTTTAATCTATTTGTGGAGAGCTCTCCTTGCTAATGGTACTTTGATATCTGTCTGAACGCTGAGGAACGATCTGTTCTCTGGGACAAATTAGCTTTTTATTTACTTCCTCTGAGGGCATTCAAGTGAAACTAACCCCCACCCCAACAACGCGCAACTGCCTCCCCTGTCTGAGTTTAAGGGGAACCCATAGCAAACATGTAAATACACAATTATATGAGGACGGACGCAAACCCACACATACTCAATAGCACGCACGCATTCTCATGCTCTAGATCCCGTAACTTTGGCTTTGGGGAGAAATTCCAAATTTCTATAAAAGGGAGCCGGGAGTTTGGGACGGCTACCAGCTACCGCACATGGAACAGAGCTTCAGCCAAGCTCCTAATCTCCTTCCCTCCTGCCTACTCTGGCTAACAACCTCTCTAAAATAAGCCACAAGGGGGCAGGAAGCAAGGGGGAGAGGGGTGGTGGTGGTGGGAGGGGGGCACACCGAATGCCAGAGAGGCATTTAGTGCCCCCCCCCCCCCCCCCCCCTGGAAATAAACCCCAGGGTGAACGTCGCCCGTCTTTTTATACCCAGATAAACACAAGGGCGGTATAATGTTCCTCACTCGCAGTGACTCGGCTGCTTTATTCTGCCTGTTGCCAGCTGATGCACGGTGCACTTTAACCACTTAAAAGCCTCTATTCTTAGTAAAGGGACCTGAGTTACAACTGTATTTGGACCAGGTTTTTTCTGTCTACACCAAATCTTCTTGCGACGCGTTGTGAGCTTGTAGATCTGCAATTTTTGGTGAATGCCCCCCCCCAGCTAGGCATGCTGGGGTTCAATCCCGAGTGCATTTACAAATGAACACTGAACATTTGACTGTGTGTACAGAGAGATAGAGGTTCATGCGGCTGCATTGAGACACATTTTAAGGTGTAGGTTTCAAGGCAGCTGCACCTTTTGTATCGTGGGACGATGTTTTTTTTTAGATGTACCAGGTTATTATGATAATGCGACACAGTAAAAGTCCTGAGTGTTCATTTAATTCTACGAGTGTAAAGATTTGCACTCACACGGTTAAATCAGCACTCTAGGATTTTGCAGTGTACAATTATATCCTTGAAATACTGTGGCGGTGTATCTCTTACAGACAGGATGACAGTGGATTAAATGTTGTCACTCTGAATATATTGGAATGTAGGGACATTGTATATTAGTCTTACTAGTGTGTCATGGAGAACTCATGCTGGGAGACACGCCGAGGTTTCCCCGCCGTCACTCACATGTCAGTGCGACTCTGAACAATGGCTTTCTAAGAGTTCTCACTCTTGCCGATATATTGTAGTTACACTGCGGTGCCAAATATGGCTTGCGATATTTGTCATTTTATTTCAATGAATGTCACTGAGCAAAATTCTTCTTGCATGCCTTTATGCTTCCTACGTCAAGCACACAAGTCCATAACGTGGAATGAAATGTCAATTCAGATTAATTTAAAGCTTCTGTATATACTGTAGTTTGTTTCTGTCTGAGGCTGGCTCCCCACAATTTTCAGACATTTGTTAGCATTGCAGCGTATCAGCGTTTCCAAACTTTAAACAAGTGAGTGGGAGAGATGAAGTTGATATGTCTGGATCGGGGAGTCTGCGTCTGTTCAAGCGGGCATTTCATCCAAATATGGACAAAACACAGCGATGTGTCGTAATGCCTGGCTGTGAGAAACAAAATAAAGTAGTGACTAGTTTGGGAACCACCGAAAAGTGAGATTCTTTTGAAAGAATGTTGTTAGGTGAGTCAGTAATACCCACGGATCCATGTTTTAAGAGGAATTGGATTGTTCCTGGAAAACAAGACAGGACCAAGGAAGGACTGGAGTCTGCTCCGTTTGCCATGTGAGTCAGCACAGACACACTTATGTGTGTGTGTTTGACTGAACTCACTGTTTCCTCCACTGCCCACACCCACTACCTTCCTCTAATGTCCTCTTTGCCCCCACATGTCATTTTCTTGCTGAAAATCCCCCCCCCCCCCTCCCCCCACCTTGTCAGCGGAACTTTTCGAATGTGTCAACTGCCTCTGCCTCAGGACACGCCCCATTCTTGGACAAGGCTAAAAAGTGTGAGAACTACATCTCTCATAAACCAGCAGTGGTGTAAAGTAACTAAGTAAATGTACTCAAGCACTGTACTTAAGTAAAATCTTTAGGTATTTCTTCAGTATTTACAATGTTCAATACTTTTACTTCTACCCCACTACATCTCAGAGGAAAAGATTTTACTTTTACTACACTACAATTATATGAAAACTTCGTTACTTTGTAGATTTGGATTATTATTACAAAACACACTAACCACTTCAGCCGTTCAGCCGTATAAAATAGCAGATCTACAAGCTCAGCTATTCAAAATATTTTTTAATACATTTTGAACTTGTGAAATGGGACATTCTGCACAATGAGAACTTTTACTTTTGGTACTTTAAGTATATTTTGATGCAGATACTTTTGTACTTTTACTCAAGTACATTTTGAATACGGGACTTCTACTTGTAACAGATGTCAGTAAAATGTATGAGCTCAGCATCTATTGTGGACCAGACAGTACTGTAAGTTTTCACCTTGTGGAGACTTTTCACAGGGTTGGGAGATGTGTGCATTTAACTGGAAGCAGAGCTTATCCCAGTTTCCCTCTGTCTTACAAACACATCACAATGATTATTTGTCTCTCCAAAACATCTAATAAAGACCAACTTAGTTCCAAAACCTCTTTCTTTCAGACACTAGTGGATGTTGTTTAGGACCAATGGAGATATGGTCCCAGTGAGTCTCTAAAATGACACAAATAATAGCTTATTTTTTTTTGTATTTGTTAGTTTTATTCTTCTTCTTTTGCAGTTCTGGCTTAACCGTGCAGTAGGTGTTTTATGAAACTTGGTAATATGGTATAGGGCTATGCCAAACGGCCAAGAAAATACATTTTAATATAGGATAGGAAAAACAGTTAAATTCGAACTTCTCTTGGGATCCTTGAGCAATCTGCGCAAAACTGTCTACATTAACTTTGGAGAAATATCTAAAATCCCTATTGGAGAGAATTTAAATTAAGCCTCCATAAGCCAATCTATATTGCAGTTTTATGAAAAATTATTTTTCTGCCCCTAACTACATACATTTTTACAAAACTTTGCAGTATGATAGAGGATCATGAAAATACTCTTACTCCAATTGGCCAAAGGGGGGCCAATTAGCAATCGCTTGAAAATTTGAACTTTGAAAAGGCATGAGTCATGCCTCGTTTGGCCTACAGCCATGAAACTTGCTTACACATCTGCCACTAAGTAACCTCCGCCCTTCGATTTTCCGCCATTTTGAGTAGTTTGAAAAACACTCAAATCCGCACTTCTCTGAAAAGTTCTACACACGATCCATGGGCCTTTATCTAAAATCCCTGTTGAAGAGAAGTTTGTACGTGACAAAATTAAGCCTTGATGAGCCAATGAATATTGGCTTTCTCTCAAGTTCAGTCTATTCAGTTTTGATGGCTTATTGCACATAATATTGCATATTGGGTTTTGCATATTGCAAATATTGCATATTGCATTGCTCCCTATATTGCTGCTTTCAGCTATATTTTGTGTGTGTGTGTGTGTGTGTGTGTGTGTGTGTGTGTGTGTGTGTGTGTGTGTGTGTGTGTGTGTGTGTGTGTGTGGGGGGGGGGGGTTCAACTGGGCACAAGGGAAAGTCTACATTTAGTCACAGGATCCAAGACTGATGGATTCCAGAACCATCATAGACAAGTGGACAATTGTATAATGCTACGGTTTGTTTTGTTGCTAAAATTAGGTTTGCGAGCTTGGCACAGTCTGAAGTGCGTTTTAACATCACAATATGTGATAATGTGATGATACTCATGTGATCAGGACAACCCAAACAAAGAGCTACATATGGGACACCTAAATGGTAAATGGTCACCTCTAATAGACAAAACTAAACTAAACAAAAAAAAATATATTCTAATACCTAATTCCTGTGTACAAATTATAAATTCCATCACATTTGTGTACTTACATGGGTTCTTGGGACATTTCTGGCATTTGTGGAACCCCCAGGAGGTCCCGATGGTCGCACAGCAGTCCTCCTGTTTACTGAGTCCTGGAAGAGCCTTCCCACACTGATACACACAACACACAGTCATATGAGAGAGAGAGAGAGAGAGAGAGAGAGAGAGAGAGAGAGAGAGAGAGAGAGAGAGATTAACCCATTAGACCTGAGACTTCTAAATCAGAAGTTCTCAAACGTTTTCGTAATTCAAAATTATTCAACACTTTCAAGATTTTTTAAAAATGTTTTAAAAAAATAGCAGATGTACAAGCTCGCAGCGCGGCACGAAGCAACGTGCTGTGAGCTTGTATATCTGCAATTTTTGAATAACCAACGCTAAAATCTAAAATGACACGCAAGGGATGGAAATTGCAGATGTGGGAGAAAAAGTGAAGAAAGAGGGGGATGTAGGTAGTGGGCTTGAAAAGAGAGATGAAAAGTGAAGATGAGAGAGAAAGAGAAGAGAGAGAAAGAAGTGAGAGAGTGGGCTTGAAAGAAAGCGATGGAAAGTGAAGATTAAGGAAGAGAGAGAGAGAGAGAGAGAGAGAGAGAGAGAGAGAGAGAGAGAGAGAGAGGGGAGAGGCAGTGGGGGGTAATGACAGATAAGGTAAAGAGTGATTGTGAGGGAGGAAAAAAGGAACAGATTAAGGATAGGAATGAAAGAGATGGGAGGGATGGAGATGGAATATGGAGAAGAGAAAAGGGGAGAAAGAGTATGCGAAGCAATAGAGGGAGGGGATATATTGGTGGAGGAAAAGATAATGAAAAAAAAACAGTTTTATTAAATTGGTTATTATAATCTGTGTTGTGTTGAAACCTTCATTTACAGTCTCTGTGTCATATCCTCAACATGACACACACACGCACGCGCGTGTGCACACACACACACACACACACACACACACACACACACACACACACACACACACACACACACGCACGCGCGCGCACCTCATCCAGTGTGAAACAGATGGGCACACAGAGATAAGAACATACATCTTTCTCCCTCTCCATCCATCCCACTGATAAGTCTCTTATCTTTACAACACCAATTTGACTGCAGAATGCAAACCAAATTGAACAGTGATCTGAAGCAGATAAGTGAACAACACACCAGTATAGCTAATAACCTGGGATGTATAGAAGTTATTCAGATAAGATCCGTACTTTCTTGGTATAAGCCGATTAGACAGACGAGACGTACCGAAATGTCTCCAGTTGGATTGATTTAAAAGGATGAACGCACTGTCAGCGACTGTCGTTTTAGATGAGGGGAGAATCTTGAATAAAATAGCCTCAGACTGGTCTGACTGACCAAAAAAACATCTCTCTGACCAACGATAATGGTTACCGTAATTTAGTTTAAACATTTCTAATGAGTCTGTCTGTCTGTCTGTCTGTCTGTCTGTCTGTCTGTCTGTCTGTCTGTCTGTCCGTCCGTCCGTTGATTGCGTTACGTGTACAGCATGTCACTCTGTCTGCAAATTTGTACACCAGAGGGTGCTGAAAACACCAAAACAGACTTGGGATGAAACTCACGACCAGACACCTCAAAAGAAAGGGGTAACTATGCACACCCCTACAGAAGTTGCCTTGTTTCCCCTTGTTCGGTGGTGTTACCGTTAAAGATTATAGATCACTGTGGGGTGCCAGGTAGTGCACGGACAGTTAGTGCAACTCCCATCATGTCTCACGTCTCCCATGCTCTCTGACCTCAGTTTCCTGTCTCTCTATGACGTATTAAAAGAAGTAAGCATACTCGGTCACTTTAAGTGTTAACATTCAAGTAAATCTAGACATGATTATATTCATGTCTTTCCTTCTAGTACTGGGTGGGCCTGTCACAATTATTACATAATTGCCTGATCACAATAATTTGAGCTAATCGCAATTATTTTGCATAATCACTCGATCGCAGAGAATATTTTTAGACAGGGAAAAAAGGAAACGTGTTTTCTGTTTGTGGTGCTTCTGGTCAGTTTACCTGACTTCCAGTGGTCTCCTGGAAGCAGCGGCCCAGCTGGCTCTTGGAGGTGACAGGCTGGTACTGGGGAACCTGGTAGCCATGCTGGCTGGGGTAGACGATGTTGTGGCCCTGGTGCTGGATCTTCTGGCTGCTTTCCACATGGTGGTAGCTGTAGCTGGAAGAGGAAGAGGAGCCTGGCTGGTGCCCTCTGTTGTGGTTGTTGTTGTTGTCCAGTTGAGAAACTTGGTGGATCTGAACCGAGGCTTCTGGGGGATGCTTGACGTGTATGTTGACGATGTTGGGGCTAAACTTCACTGGAGGAGAACAGCAAATGGGAAAGGCAGGGCTAATGAAACTATCACCTTTAATAAAGGCACTCGACATGGGCATTCAGTCAGGAGCACTCTAGTCATAGATTTAACCAGTTATTACAATTAATGGAATATACTGGCGCTGATGGCTTCGCTGTTCCCTGAATTTTCAAGCTGCACACTAAGCTAAAACAGGGAGCACGATGCAGAATGGGTATACATGCAACGGTCAGGCTCAAAGCAATACATTTAATTGCAATACATTGAATTGGAGTTTAACCTTTGAGCCATGCCTTTGACTCTGACCTAGAAGGCTGGAGGCTCAGGTGGCGAAGGCAAAGCTTTGCCAGCAACAGCACATGAGGCAGCTCTGGAGTAGCATGGATCAAGTGTAGGAGGGAGCAAAATTCAAATGGGTCGCCTTGATGCGAGAATGGGCTGTGATAGGTGTGTAGAAATGCGTAGCTGATTAGAAACACTTATTCAATCAGCAGGCTGACAGCTGTGGCATACTGTATGACTCCCGTGTTGTGCATGAACTAACTAGGCAATGCTTCATTTCATGGTAATGGGACTGGATTTCACAAAGTACAATGACAGAGGTAGCTTATGGCAAATTCAACTCACAGTAACTCACAACATGCC
>NC_137619.1:34084951-34138966 GCF_963280865.1 Gymnoscopelus braueri
TTTAGTGCGTATGCATTTCTAAGCTACATACACACACACACACACACACACACACACACACAGACACGCACACACACACGCACACACACACACACACACACACACACACACACACACACACACACACACACACACACACACACACATACATATATATTTTGTGACCTCACTGGCTCTACAGTAAACAGACTACTAGCTCACAATGTGTCTGAAGTAAATGTGTCTGAGATAAGTCACATCAGTATTCAGTACAATGTGGTCTCATTCAATTCTAACTTGTTTACTTAGCGTTTCTGTCTAAAGCAGATGAAAATCAGTGAAACAAACAATGGGAAACCTTTGAAAAACAACAGCATCGGTTAGCCTTACCGCCAAAGATACCACAATACTTGACATGATGAATGAATAAGCACCTCGCGCTAAATGACAGCCGCGCTTGTTGGCCATGATGTGTCATATCGCCGTAATGACCGACAACGTCTAACCGGAATCCACGATGGCACCGGCACCTGGGTGTTCATAGGGTGACGATTTTAAGGGCTTATCTCTGGGTTTGGGTGTGATGACCACAAGCCCCTCCCTTCTCTCAGAGTGCAGCACATTAAAAGAGTCATCCATTACCATCCGTTACCACCAAAGAACTGCTCCTCAGCCACAGTGGTTACACAGTCATCTTGTTGTGGTCAGACGACATGCTACTGAGGCCATGAGCGCGGTGAAAGATCTGACAGCGGAAGGAAGGAAAATGCCACAGTTTCAAAGAACTGTAAAACGCTCTGATCTTATCTGAGTCAAACACGCACGCACGCGCGCACACACACACACACACACACACACACACACACACACACACACACACACACACACACACACACACACACACACACACACACACACACACACACACACACACACACACACACACACACACAATCAAAGAAGTGTAAAAAAATATATTAAATTCTGTCACTGTGGGTAGAAACCTTGTATGTCCATATTTCAATGTTTTATGTTTGTCTTTTCATAAATGAATGCACTACTTTATAGTATGAGAATGTAGAGCAAAATGTGACATGTTGGTGAGCTTGTAGAGGGGCTATTATTGACGACAGGTCCAAACTAAATTAATTCAACTAAATAATAACTGCATTGTATGCACTGGAACACAGTTTTTTTTCCCCCTCCTTTCATTTCGTGCAAAAGTAGTACATACAAGGTTTCAACCGCGACAGTGTCGAATCGCTAAAGACGTGAGAGACGATAAGCGTCATGAGATTGGATTTGCTGTGTGGTTTACTGTCAGGACACTGGCTGAATCAGATACTGAGTGGTACAGTGTAGCTGTGATGGCCAGATGGGGAAGGGATCTGGAACACCACATCAACAGACTTTTTACATGAATACTTTGAGCGTAAAAACACCCCACAGATACAAAGTCATCTGAAAAATGCAAGTGCTAGGGCTGACTCAGGGTTTGTGGCTAGCTGTTGTGGCCAGATGTAGATAGCCACATAAAATAAATCAAAATTCTGGATAAAGTAGTATACCCTTTGTATAAAGTAGTACATCGTCGCCTTCTGGCAGACACATTGTATCTCCATATTTCAACTTGCTATGTTTTTTTCATGAATTAATGCCCTATTTTACACTTTGTCGTATGATAGTGTCATGCAAAAGTAGAAGTTACAACTCTGTTTTTGAAATATTTCAAAAATATTTCAGAGCTTTTCAGCTATAACGACATGCCCCAAATAGGAATGCCAGGTTGAAAGTGGTTAAGTCTGTATGTGGGTTTTTATAAATATTTAACAAAAAAAAAGACCAAATAATAACTACATTGGATCCACTGGAATAAAGCTTATTTCTTCCATTTCCTGAAAAGTAACAGTATTGGACATAAAAGGTTTCCGCCCGAGGGTTCCTTTCTTTCTATTTTTTATACCAGGGAAGTTACTTTGTTGTGTTTGCTAATATAATCCCACTCACATTAATACACCTGGAAACCACCCACTAGTCTTCTATCAGGACTCTGTTAGCAGTTGAAGAAGGACATTTTCTTGCTTTTACCAGCCAATGGTTAATTCTTATAATCATTTCATAAGCGATGACTTCTACAAAACTACACAGTATGACCAGGTCAAAAGCAAAGTGACTGACTCAGTGGAGACTGGGTTGACTGTTGTGTGAGGCGTCATATGGTTTAATTAGCCGCAGACTCGAGATCAGCTCCACTCTTATGGAATCCATATGTATCCTTTGTTGCGGACCCAACAACAGGCTGTAAAAGGGACTGGCTCTCACACAGCTGTGAGGTGACACACACAACACACACACGCAACACGCACGTACGCACACACACACATACCACATCCCTTTCTCTTCCTGTCTGATTTTCTTATGTCACTCTCTTTTTTCTCACTTCAGTACACACAACTTGAACCACCCACCCATCCAGCCCCACAGACACAGACGCAGACGCAGACATACACACACACACACACACACACACACACACACACACACACACACACACACACACACACACACACACACACACACACACACACACACACACACACACACACACAAGCAGTAAACATCAAAACTGACAACAAGCTGAGTCACTTCCTTTACTTCAGCCTCCAAAGGTTTGAGGGGACGTATGTACGCTCGCACGTGTGCGTGTCTGTCTGTGTAAATGTGCGTGCCGTGCGTGTGTGAGTTAGTGAGTGAGTGAGAGAGTAAGGTAAAGTGCATGAAAGATGTATCCAGTATGGCTATACAGTACACAACATCAAGTATAGATATTATAAACTGTACATACAAGATTAAAAACGAAGCTGCAGAGAACTAGTATAGCAAGAAGAACAAAGCATGATGGGGACGGCGGGGAAGGGAGGGTGCACAACAGTGTGCACGTGAGAATGGGTGCGTGTGAGCGAGCACAGCGGAGTGTGCCTTCAGCTCTGGAAGACCCCGGAGAGTCCCTCAGGGCTTCATACTAGTTTATTTTCAGCTTTCGTTATTGTGGGGAAAGCTTTCGCTGAAAATAGCAGTCGATCGGCTGTTTTCAGCAAAAGCTTTCCCCACAATACGGATACTGGGGTTGAAGTGGTTCACTTGCGCTGTGCGGGCCCAGCACCCTGCACTATACAATCCTCAGTGTTTATTTAACCCTGTGGGGGTCCAAATGGGTCCAAATGGGACCCTTACACGTCTGGAACTCAGAGAGTGTACAAATGGGACCAAATAGACACCCTCACGGGTCCATTTGGTCAAATTTTGCAGACTCTCTGAGTCAATTTAACACTGGGGAGGATGTATTTTTTTTTCACAGTGGGCAGCGGCTCAGTGCAGGGCCCCAGGGTGCCTAATGAGATTTTAAGAATCACCGTCTGCCTGGCGCTTCACACAAAAAAAATCCCACTTAGTGGTTAGAGCAGTGGGGCAGGTTGGCCCAGACCATGCAACCCTAGACTCAGCAGAGAGCCGGGCTCACAGTGTTTACTGTAGGCACTGAACGAGGGAATCTGAGAACCCCTCAACCCCCCCTCCCCTTCCCCCTGTCCCCCCAGCCAACCCACCCCACCCCCCCCCACCCCCACAATCCACCAGCCGCCATATACATACACCACTGCAAGGTAGGTATGCAAGGAGGCATGCGATTAGGGAGGGGTTCGGTTGAGAGAGCAAAATACGTAGGGGCCACGCTTCGCACTACCCCCCCCAACCCCCCATCCCCCCCATCCCCCATCCCTACAAACACCCCGTGCGCTTGCCAGGTATAGGGGCGACAAGAAAAAAAAAGTAATTATACGTTCCGAAAATGAAAGGAGAGGGAGGGGAGAGAAAAAAAAACACGTCAATTCTCGGCTAATGAAAACTGACAGGGAAGAAATGACAGTTACCAGAGGAGCAGTCGACTCCAGCCATCCCGGGCTCCTTATAAGGCTGGGCCTGCACAGCTAATAAACTCCCTAGCACGCTCCCAACCTGGCAACCGAACCGCTCAGTTCCTCTCTGTCTCTCTCATTCTCTCTCTTTCTCTCTCTCTTTCCTCATTTCCTTCTTCACTATTCTCTCCACACAGAGGTTTTTATTGTCCACCAGATGATCATGCGCCCGCAGCCTGGCCTGCATAGAAGGGAGCCAGAGAGCCCATAAAGAATTGCACGAGTGGTGTCAGTCCAATATCTGGCACCGCCGCTTATTGAGGGCATTGTCGGGGTCACGGAAGCCCCCACAACAGTACGTAGCGCACATACACACACACACACACACACACACACACACACACACACACACACACACACACACACACACACACACACACACACACACACACACACACACACACACACACACACACACACACACACACACACACACACACACACACACACTCCCCTGACTGAACTTTCATATGCTTCCAATTATGGGACTGACTGGACCAAAACACCTGACTTCTGTCCGCCGGGCCCGGTGAGAGCCCTGAAAGTGCTATTATTAAAAGTCTAACGCTCATTAATCAAGTTTCTTGCACAACACCACGCACACAATCACACTCCCTCTGCCCAAAGTCAACACAAGGAAGCTCTGTGGCCCTCTTCTTCACCTCATCACCAAATCGAGCTGGTTATCTGAGGAATTAAGACGCTAATGGAATTGGCCCCTGAGCCGACGAGGAAATAACCCGCGTCACTCCCAGTCAGTGACTTCCTCAAAGACATGGCTCATATTTGCAGGGATATTATATAAATGCTGAAAATGAGTTGACCTCCCCACTCAGCTTACCACCCATCCTGACAGGAACCATTGCCCCCCCCCCCCCACCCCACCCTCCCACCCACACACGATACACACAATAAAAACATTAAATTTAGCTTAAACCAACCGTAGATGCTGTGATATTGTCTGGACCACAACTGACACAAATGAGCCAGTTCATTTGTGTCAGTCACAGTAGCCATAGCCATCTTTAACCACTTAAGCCCCATATTCTTCGTGGTGCGACGAATAGTGAACATAGCCAATCTACAGGCTTGCAACGTGTCGTATGCGCTTGTAGATTTGCTATTTTTTGCAAATGTTGATTTCTTTTGGGAAATGTTTAGAATTCCATTTTTTTTGTTGTAGTACCTTTTTGAAAAGTTTATAGCCTATAATGACATGCCCAAAAATAGGGACGCCAGGTTTAAAGTGGTTAATAAGGCAGCCAGGAGCAGCGGCCAGGAAGCTCTCAGCACTTGGACAGCCGTTACAAACACCTGGGACAGAATATGCCAGAGGAGTCGGGCTTTTTGACGCAAACTGATGAGGTATGGAAAAACAACACTAAAATGTACTCCCCAAACAATAAATGACAAGGCAATGTGGGGGGGGGGGGCAATAAAATAGACAGACAGAGAGAGAGAAAAACAGCCAGCGACTGTGAGTTAATTAAAAAAAGTGTTCTGGCCTTATCAGTGAGGAGCTGATACAGAGGCCTGTATCTGACAAGAGACGCAGACAGTAATGCCAACGAGACAGTAAACTGTGGCCTGTGTCCCTTCTTCTCCTCCAGATGCTCATCTAGCGACAGGGCCATGAAAGTGAGATAGAGAGAGAGAAGATGGAAGGGAGAAGCGAGGGGAGGTTGTAATGCAAGGAAAAGAGAGCTAGATGTAGATTTAGAAGAAGAGCTTAGGTAGCAAGGCAAGGGGGAAAGAATCCAGCCAGCAAGACAGATAAGATAGACAGACTGACTGACTGACAGGTAAATGGCAAAATCTGAGACTAGAGAGAGTGAGAGAGAGAGAGAGAGAGAGAGAGAGAGAGAGAGAGAGAGAGAGAGAGAGAGAGAGAGAGAGAGAGCAATTTGAAGACACAGATTTAGATGGAGATGGTTAGGGGGCTGTCTGGGTTGGTGACTGTGGATTGGGGAGGGGGGGGGTAGTGTGGCAGCCCCAAAACCACCAGTCAGGCCTGGAGTCCTCCAGCCCTCAGCGCTGACTAGGCAGGATCACAGCCCAGAAGGAATGTGGTGAAAAATGGAGCTCCCACTGCTTGTAAATCAGGCTAAGCCTGCCTAAAGAAAAAGAAAAAACCCTGGGTGTGTTTTTTCCCTCATCCCTCCCCCTCATGATGCCTTTATTTCTCCAAATTTGTTCCGATTCCTACTCTCAATGGACACATTGTTTTTAAACTGCCTGAAAATGGTAGCAATTAAAGTGACCACCCCCCCCACCCTACTGTCGATTGGCTAAGCCCCTTTCCATACTGTTTTAAGGAAAATCTTTGCACACGCTCCAAAATTATCATTCAAAGTTACAACAGTGCATCGCTTCCAAACTGTACTGTATGAGTCATCAATATCAAAACAAAATCAATCTTCTTTATGGGCTTGATACTAGGCCTGTCACAATTATTACATAATCGCCTAATCGCAATTATTTGAGACTAGTCCATACCCGGTCGACGCATCCGTGGGGGGATATGCGCACATGATCTGGCAACCGTCTGGCAACCACGCCGACATTCTTTTACACAAAAACACCAATAAACAGCTGAGATTTGGTGAAATCAAAAAACGGGCTTTGCAGTTCCGTGCACATGGTAATGGTCAATGACTGTGTGCAATTTCAGATCAATAGCTCCAGCCACTGAGGAGAACCGGGCAGAACAATTTTGGTCTCACCAGAGGTTTGTGGAATTATAGGAGGATAATCGCAATTATTTTGCATAATCGTCACAATAGTTTCCATGTTGAAAAATGTTGTTAATACATTTTCCAGAAATAGCTGAAATAGCTGATCAACAAGCTTACAACTTGTAGATCAGCTATTTCTGCCAGTTAAAAAAGAAAATCTGTAATTTCTTTGTATATTTAAGTTATTTGTCATATAACAGAAATTAAGTTTTTATCGCAATTATTTGTGTGACAATTAATCGTCAACATACATTTGTAATCGTGACAACCCTACTTGATACCTGCCCACCCGCACCTGCCATTATCCAAGTAGGCAAGTACAAACATATAAAGGGCCCCCACACCCACCTACCCTACCGCCCCGACACACACACACACACACACACACAGACACAGACGCACACACACACACACACACACACACACACACACACACACACACACAAACACACACAAACACACACACACACACACACACACACACACACACACACACACACACACACACACACACACACACACACACACACACACACACACACACACACACACACACACACACACACACACAGTAGCTTATCACTGAGCCACGTGCACCACTCCCATCACATCTCTCATCAGCCAGGTATGATAAACAAGTTTGTGATTTACTTTGTCCCGGCTCTTGGAGCCGAGCCTGAACTATAAATAAAACTTCTGCTGCTTCCAGATTTCTAGGCTCAAGTCTGCACTCCTTTATTTGTCGAGTCCATGGATGTTGCAGGCAGCGTGAAGGGAAGAGCGGATAAGGAGAGGGGAGGAGGAGAGGAGAGGAGAGGAGAGAGGCTTCAAGGATAGACTGCATGCCTGGGCAGGTACATTAAGCTGACACTCTGCCAGGTGCTCTGTGTTTTTTTTAAAGAGACAGTCACTCTGACAGCAGCAAGTCCCATCTCTAATCTGAGGCTGATGTCAACTGCACATTCTCCTGAAGGGAAAGAAATGATCAAACTCTAAACAGAAACTTTATGTAATCCCCATAGTGTGACATCAGTGCTGACTGTGCTTTAAGCACTGTAACACTTTAAAAGGAATTCATTTGGAAAGACATGTCCTTTGAGCAAAGGACTCACTTATATTTACATCCCTTAATTAATAGAACTAGCATTCTGTACAAAAGTGTTCAATTATGTTACTAAGTACATGGGTAAGGGTCTGCGCATGTGCATTTTGTCAATACATTTATCCGTACCTCGCGTCACCAGGCTTCCCACACGGAGGAAAGCCTGGTTTTCATTCTAAAACTGATCCGTGTGATCCAGTCTAGAAAGAAATTGGGGGGAAAATGGTTTCCGGTTGTGGGTTACGGTTGGCGCCGCATTATTTTTGTTCCTCCCCCACATAATGCAAATCAATTACTTTAGTCTTGCTAGTCGCACTACGAGTTAGAATAAAAGACAGATATACCAAACGATTATTATACGAAACTAAACGATTATGCCAAACGAAACTAATTTTAAACAAGGGGAATCATTTTGGAGGTGCGCCGGCGCTCTGGTTTCCGCCGTGGGTTCTGCCGTGGGATATAACCGGTCTAGATTGGATCTGAAAAACGAAAAAGGAGTTGATCCCAGGCTACATTTTACAGACCTCATAAGTGTCACTTTAGATTTCTTTAGCTATTCAAAAATAGCAGATATACAAGCTCATAGCGCGGCACCGAGTGCCGCGCTATGAGCTTGTAGATCTGCTATTTTTGAAAAATCTTGATTTTTTTTTTTTTTTTTCAAAAAACTTTTAGGATTTAGAAAACATTTCTAGAATCTTCTCAGGTCTTAATGGGTTAAAAAGCTAATCTTCCCGCTAAGCTACTATGTAGCACTTGAGTCCTACACTGGCCTGTTTACTATAGAGTATCGAAGTCCTGATGTCACTCCGTTATCCCCTGGGTCACGGAAGTATTTTTTCTATTGAAAATTCCATAGGGTCATCTTAGCCCGGCGATTCTGTCACGTATGTGACTCTGTGTGGTTTATGATATTGAGTTACATTTGATAACGTCAGAGAAAATGTATTTATTTTCTTACTCTTTGGATAAATTTGTACTTTTTCAGTTGATGCTTCATATCCATTTGAGTCAAATTGACAGGCTCATGTGTTTATTTTTGGAACACACTTCTTATATGCCACGATGCTACAGACGCATTTCTAGTTTACAAACATTGAGACTGCACACGCAGGTGCCAGTTTCATGTAATCAATTCGAAACAGATCCCCAACCCTGTTGTTTTGGGGAGCGACGATATTGCGCGCCAAGAACAGCTGACATACAAGCTATTTGCATACAAGTGGTGTAAAGCATTGTAAATAGATTGTCTCTTTCATGCCCATATATGGAGATCTCTGTATCTGTCAGTCCTTGTCCCTTTTATGCCCATATATGAAGATTCCTGATGTCATAAATATATGTCCATATATGGACATGCCCCCTTTTGTGCCCATATATGGAGCTGCTTCATGGTTTGTTTATGGTTATGTTGTCATAGTGACGTGGCCGTGGTTTGTTAATGGCTGAGTCATAATGGTGTCAGAGGTCCGCCCGCCCGCCGGCCCGCCCTCCCATTAGCCAATTTTTATATAATAGGATTAAATTATTATTATTATTACTATTATTAATTAGTATTTTTTCCATGTCATATCCACAGTGCTTTTCACATTCTTAACATGTAGCTTTCTTTAGCTGTCTAATAACACTGGCCTAGGACTAATGTAGCCTATTTTCCAACTGCGGCAGTTGGCTCATGTTAGAATAACATGGACGTGTGAGCTCTGCAGCACAATTAACAATTTCAACCCTGTTGGAAACAGAAAGCTGCTGTGTGAATCCAGACATATTGATGCTCCTGAGTCAGACAGGAATTCATCTTGTTTTGCTCTTCTCACAAGTCTGTATGTGTCAGGAGGAGCAGGAGACACAGCACTGCTCCTTGTAAGGACTGAGACAGGTTAAGGCACTACAGTTATAGCCAGGGTCTCTGTAACAAACTGAGGAACACTCACCTAATACCAAGTCTAAAGATCCCCCGACAACGTAACAATCACGCTCTCACGTCAAAGACACTTTCTCTGATTATCTGGCCTACAGTAGGTTAATGTACAGCTTACAGGCAGCTTGTCTATAATTAACCACATTAACCCTGGCGTCCCTATTTGGGCATGTCAATAACTGCAAAAACATTCCAAAACTTTCCCCCCCCCAAAAAAAGGTTAGCTGATTTAAAAGCTCAAAAACGTGCCCCATCGTGACACGTTGTGAGCTTGTAGATCGGCTATTTTCGCTCTTCGTTGAACGACGAAGTACAGTATATAGTGTTAATCATGAACCAGACTTAAATGCTTATTATACGTATGAGATATTCTTGACAGACATACAGTATGATCAATGCACACACACACACACACACACACACACACACACACACACACACACACACACACACACACACACACACACACACACACACACACACACACACACACACACACACACACACACACACACACACACACACACACACACACAAACCAGCACTTTTCCCAGGCTCAAGGCAGTGAGCCCACATACAATAGCAGAAAGGAAGTGAGGTTGTACCCGAGGAGGAAGCGAGATACTAAAGTCTAGATCACTTACCTACTCTGAAGTTGGGGGCGGTCAGGGTGTCGGTGGCGTGTCCGTTCTCGCTGATGATGGTGGTGGTGTTGCCCAGCTCACAGTTGTTGTGGCATCGGCCTCCCGTGCAGGTCACTTTGCAGATGGTGGGTGTGAACACCACCTTGATCCTGCCAGTGTGGTTGCCCACTGTCGGCCGCATCACAGGCCACACCAGGAGGAGAAGAGAGAGGAGGCAGAGTTTAGTCAGTCTCAGATCCATTTTGGTTTCAATCACTCTGGAGTCACGGGAACTGCAGAGACTCCCGTCAAAACAATAACAAAAAGGTTCTGCTGTGTGCTTTTCAGTGTTTATTGCGAATCTGGTGATGTCTCCCTTTTCTTTTTTCTCTCTCTCTCTCTCTCCCTGCACTCATTCACTTTCTATTCTGTCTCTCTCTTTCTCTCTCTCTCTCTTTGTCTCTCTTTGTCTCTCTCTCTCTCTCTCTCTCTCTGTCTCTCTCTCTCTCTCTCTCTCCCACACGGCTCCTAAATCCGGTTGCGTCTCTGAACACGAGGAGAGACGGATGAAAGAATGCTGGGGGGAGGCAGAGAGTCTCAGCAAACAAAACTCTGGGATACACTCCAATTCTTCATCAAAAGTCAAGTTCTCTGAAAGGTGGGTATTATTGGCACATTACAATGCCATGCTTTATTTCGGTCAGTGGGTATGGCAGCTCAAGCTTCTGTGTCTTTTTTTTAAAGTTCTTTTTTTTGTTTCTCCCTCTTCTTCTTGTCCTTTAACTCCTGCGTTCCACACAGCACACTCTTCAAAGACTCTAGGCGACTGCTACAATAACACTACAATTGTTTGTTTCTTTAAAAAGGGGTTAGCAAAATCCTTCAATGTGGTCCACCCTGAGGTTCACCTCTTAACTCCACAGTGCACAGGGATGAAGTCACGGCTACCCCGCAGCCCTAAAGAGAAAAACCTGTCCTGTGTCTATACCCGTCTACCCATCCGCCTACTCGCCCATCCTCCCAGCGCTCCCTCCTCCCTCACCACCAAACCCAGCCCTGCACAAGTGACAGAGTATGAGGGAGAGAGAGAGAGAGAGAGAGAGAGTATGAGTAAGAGAGGAGTGTCAACCACAAACTCCTGTCCCAGGTCTCAGACTGTCCTGAACTAAGATTTCCTCTCCCTCTTTCTACCTACAGTACACAGTATATCGCCACTGTAAGGTGGAAACCTTGTACGACCGAAACATGAACACCTCTTAAGCCTTAATGCACATTTCATTGCCCGAAATATTTCGTCGCATGACAAATTGCGAATTGAGAATAGTATATCTTGAACATTTAATTACCCGCAAAATAAGGTTAATGTGGTGAATTTTCAGGGGGGGGAAAAGTTCAACAAAAATGTGTTTCAATGGATCCAATGAGTTATGAGTTATGTGATTTAGTCTCAAGCTCCAATACTTTTTGTTTGTTAAATATTTGTAAAACCCACAGACCGACAAAGTGTAACCAATGAAACTGATTTAATGGGAGAGAGAGGTGGGGGGGGGGATTTCTTTTCCATCCAACAGTGACGATATGACATCAACAACAGATTTTTATAAACCTCTCATCAGATACCTCTGGCATTTTCTCCATTTACTACACTGCATGCCACTCCACTGTTTACTACTCCATTGGACCTTTTAAGCCAAAATGTTAAAGATTTTTCAAAAATAGCAGATCTACAAGCTCGTAGATCTGCTATTTTTGAATAGCCAAAGAGATCTGAAGAGACACAGATGCGTTAAGACCTGAGGCCGATTTTACAAATGCCTTCTAAAACCTGTTGCTACAGTATATATTGTTGCTGTCGGGCAGAAACTTTGTGTTTTTCCTAAATTAACGCCCTACTCTACAAGCTCGAAATGACGCGCTTCGAGCTCGTCGATCTGCTACTTGCGACACTTCTGAATTTGAATTGTGAAAAGTAACACTTTTGGAGGTTTCCACACCGACAGAGACGATATGTAGCTCAAATCTAAAATGGCACAGATGCTGCCCCGGTTCTAATGGGTTAATGTGCTCCTTCTACTGCCTCTTTTGCTTCTTGGCAACCCAGTGTCAGGTCTAAACCTCCCCCAGAAACCCCAGACTCCTGTGCTGGATGGTTTGTCTGCGGCTGTCAGTTGTTCACACCAGACAGAGGGGAGACGCGGAGGAACGCTGCCAAAGCAGCGAGAGAGGGCTGTTTTCTAAAAACCTGAGAGGCCGGCAAAACCACTGGATTAGAGGTTTTAGGCTGCCTAAATATTTGCTATAAGGTGCAAGTAGATGTCGATTAAAGCGGGGATCTAATATGATATAGTGGTTTAACTCCAAATGCTAATAGAGAGTTGGTTTAAAATATCCTGCCAGTATTAAACGTATATCATTTATATTTACACACACTTACTGTGTGTGTGTGTACATACAGTATATACACACACACACACACACACACACACACACACACACACACACACACACACACACACCCTGTTTGTTTAGACTACTTTTGGGTACGGATGTCAGGACACCCCCCTTTCGGGGGCTACCCTTTCTGAATGGGTTAGAGAGAAGCTGTGACCACTGTTGGTGTTCAGAGGGTGCCCACTTTACCAATATGTCTTGATATTTTTGATTTAAGCTTTATTTTAAAAGTATGATTTTTTACCCTGAGATTGGGGACAATCATATTTAACCCACTTTTCGGGACTTGGGCGGGGCTTATTTCACACAACAGGAAGTCACCTTTGGGGCTTTGGTCTATACACACAGCCTACTTTAAGCCACCTTTGGGGTTCTGGGGACATATCCTGGCTGCTCTATACTGCACTTTTCAGTGATATCATCTGTTATGCTATGTCACTAAAATGTGGAATGCCCTACCAAAGGCTCTAAAGGAGAATAAATCCCTACTCTCCTTCAAAACCGCCCTAAAAGAGCACCTACAGGAGGTTGCAAATTGAAACTGGCCCCTGTAAAAAAAAACATAGCCTCCCACCCCCGACCTGTTTCACTGTAAATAGTCCTCTTCAATTTTTTTATTTTATTTTTGTAAATAACTATTACATGCTGTTCCACATAGTGTTGCTGTTTATCTGATCAATGTTTCTATGAATTGAGTACAAAGGACCACAATTGAAACAAGCTTGGCTTTTTGTGTAGATCCTTTTAGCAGACCTTGTATTCTAAACTGTTTAAGCTTTTTGTTTGCAAACTGCTAATAAAGTATTCAATCAATCAATCAATCAATCAATGCCTTCTCTGTATTGTCACTTTCCATGTCACAAGCATGTCACTGTTCAAAAAGAACTAGGGCCTGTTTCACAAAGGGTAGATTAGGATTTAGCAGATATCCTGGCTTAAACAAGCCAGGCTCAGCCATGACTCGGTTTCACGAAGGAAATCCCGCTTTAGTTATCATGGAAACTTAGCTGTGAAGTTAGCTTGCTCCGGACCAGGATAACGGCCAAGCTTTATTAATCCGTGTCCTGTTGTTCAAGTTTTGTGAAACAGCTTTGGGGTATTAGGCTATACACAAACTACTGTAAGCCACCTTTGAGGTATTAGGCTATACACAAACTACTGTAAGCCACCTTTGGGGTATTAGGCTATACACAAACTACTGTAAGCCACCTTTGGGGTATTAGGCTAGTATACACAAACTATTGTAAGCCACCTTTGGGGTATTAGGCTATACACAAACTACTGTAAGCCACCTTTGGGGTATTAGGCTAGTATACACAAACTACTGTAAGCCACCTTTGGGGTATTAGGCTATACACAAACTACTGTAAGCCACCTTTGGGGTATTAGGCTAGTATACACAAACTACTGTAAGCCACCTTTGGGGTATTAGGCTAGTATACACAAACTAGTGTAAGCCACCTTTGGGGTATTAGACTATACACAAACTACTGTAAGCCACCTTTGGGGTATTAGGCTATACACAAACTACTGTAAGCCACCTTTGGGGTATTAGGCTAGTATACACAAACTACTGTAAGCCACCTTTGGGGTATTAGGCTAGTATACACAAACTACTGTAAGCCACCTTTGGGGTATTAGGTTATACACAAACTACTGTAAGCCACCTTTGGGGTATTAGGCTAGTATACACAAACTACTGTAAGCCACCTTTGGGGTATTAGGCTATACACAAACTACTGTAAGCCACCTTTGGGGTATTAGGCTAGTATACACAAACTACTGTAAGCCACCTTTGGGGTATTAGGTTATACACAAACTACTGTAAGCCACCTTTGGGGTATTAGGCTAGTATACACAAACTACTGTAAGCCACCTTTGGGGTATTAGGCTATACACAAACTACTGTAAGCCACCTTTGGGGTATTAGGCTAGTATACACAAACTACTGTAAGCCACCTTTGGGGTATTAGGCTAGTATACACAAACTACTGTAAGCCACCTTTGGGGTATTAGGTTATACACAAACTACTGTAAGCCACCTTTGGGGTATTAGGCTAGTATACACAAACTACTGTAAGCCACCTTTGGGGTATTAGGCTATACACAAACTACTGTAAGACACCTTTGGGGTATTAGGCTAGTATACACAAGCTACTGTAAGCCACCTTTGGGGTATTAGGCTAGTATACACAAACTACTGTAAGCCACCTTTGGGGTATTAGGCTAGTATACACAAACTACTGTAAGACACCTTTGGGGTATTAGGCTAGTATACACAAACTACTGTAAGCCACCTTTGGGGTATTAGGCTATACACAAACTACTGTAAGCCACCTTTGGGGTATTAGGCTAGTATACACAAACTGCTGTAAGCCACCTTTGGGGTATTAGGCTATACACAAACTACTGTAAGCCACCTTTGGGGTATTAGGCTAGTATACACAACCTACTGTAAGCCACCTTTGGGGTATTAGGTTATACACAAACTACTGTAAGCCACCTTTGGGGTATTAGGCTAGTATACACAAACTACTGTAAGCCACCTTTGGGGTATTAGGCTATACACAAACTACTGTAAGCCACCTTTGGGGTATTAGGCTATACACAAACTACTGTAAGCCACCTTTGGGGTATTAGGCTAGTATACACAAACTACTGTAAGCCACCTTTGGGGTATTAGGCTAGTATACACAAACTACTGTAAGCCACCTTTGGGGTATTAGGCTATACACAAACTACTGTAAGCCACCTTTGGGGTATTAGGCTATACACAAGCTATACACAAACTACTGTAAGCCACCTTCGGGTATTAGGCTATACACAAACTACTGTAAGCCACCTTTGGGGTATTAGGTTATACACAAACTACTGTAAGCCACCTTTGAGGTATTAGGTTATACACAAACTACTGTAAGCCACCTTTGGGGTATTAGGCTATACACAAACTACTGTAAGCCACCTTTGGGGTATTAGGCTAGTATACACAAACTACTATAAGCCACCTTTGGGGTATTAGGCTATACACAAACTACTGTAAGCCACCTTTGGGGTATTAGGCTAGTATACACAAACTACTGTAAGCCACCTTTGGGGTATTAGGTTATACACAAACTACTGTAAGCCACCTTTGGGGTATTAGGCTAGTATACACAAACTACTGTAAGCCACCTTTGGGGTATTAGGCTATACACAAACTACTGTAAGCCACCATTGGGGTATTAGGCTAGTATACACAAACTACTGTAAGCCACCTTTGGGGTATTAGGCTAGTATACACAAACTACTGTAAGCCACCTTTGGGGTATTAGGCTATACACAAACTACTGTAAGCCACCTTTGGGGTATTAGGCTAGTATACACAAACTACTGTAAGCCACCTTTGGGGTATTAGGTTATACACAAACTACTGTAAGCCACCTTTGGGGTATTAGGCTAGTATACACAAACTACTGTAAGCCACCTTTGGGGTATTAGGCTATACACAAACTACTGTAAGCCACCTTTGGGGTATTAGGCTAGTATACACAAACTACTGTAAGCCACCTTTGGGGTATTAGGCTAGTATACACAAACTACTGTAAGCCACCTTTGGGGTATGAGGCTATACACAAACTACTGTAAGCCACCTTTGGGGTATTAGGCTAGTATACACAAACTACTGTAAGCCACCTTTGGGGTATTAGGCTAGTATACACAAACTACTGTAAGCCACCTTTGGGGTATTAGGCTATACACAAACTACTGTAAGCCACCTTTGGGGTATTAGGCTATACACAAACTACTGTAAGCCACCTTTGGGGTATTAGGCTAGTATACACAAACTGCTGTAAGCCACCTTTGGGGTATTAGGTTATACACAAACTACTGTAAGCCACCTTTGGGGTATTAGGTTATACACAAACTGATAGATTTTGGGGTCTACTTTTCTCAAATCACAAACACAGGAAGTACATTTTGGGGTCAATGCATTTTATTAATTGTAGGATATATTTGTTTTAACTGAACGCAGATGTACAAGCTCTTGTGAAGACATGCAGAACATTAAACCAACAGCTACGTATTAGCCACTCTGGATAGTGGACAAAAAGGTCATTTCTGGGCCTTGATAATGGTGCAAACTGGACTATACAGTATAAAGGGATATGTTCAGATTAACCACATGAACTCCAGCGTTTCTATTCTGGACATATCAAAATAAGCGAGCAGTCGACACAAATAGGCAAACTACAAGACCAGTATTACATGCACCCCCACAACAGCACATTTTCCTCCAGCCCCATTAACTCACTCACTGCCAATGACGTGTTGACATTTGTTTGGGAAAAACACATGCACCATTCTTTACAGTTTGGCTGCACAACTGTTACAACTGGTACATCTTCGTGTTACTGTCTAACTGAGCTTATTGTTGTTTGGATATCATGGAAGACCAATTTCTCGAAAGTCTGAGGTCTCATTATTCCTTGATGTGCTTGATACACACATCCATCCCCAATTGAAAATATAGTGTCAGGTTTTAATTTTGCCTGCAGTCTCCTGCCTGCAGGATATCTGCAAACAATTTCACACAGTGATCTGGGAATTACTGTGGATCAATATGAAGTCCAGAAGATATTTGCACATACATGTACAAGGCCTCAGGTCCAGACGTGATATGTGGCCGGCTGCTGCATTCATGCAGTCAGGAACTTGCAGAGGCTTGGTGTCCCATCTACCAAAAGTCACTGCACTCACTTACGGTTCCGTCCATCTGGAAAGATTCTACTATAATCCCTGTTCCCAAAAAGGCCTGCTGCAAGGAAAATAATGACTACCGCCCAGTCGCTTTGACTTCAGTAATTATGAAGTGTTTTGAGAAAATCATTGTCAGTCTATTGAAGGCAGCGGTTGGTTGTTCATTGGATACTTTTCAGTTTGCTTACAGGAGTAACAGGTGTATAGAGGATACAGTTTTGGCCTTGGATTAATTTCTTTTGAAACACTTGGAAAATAACAAAGCTTATGCACGCCTTCTTCTTGCAGATTTTAGCTCAGCATTTAATACAATACAGTCACATCTCTTAATTAAGAGGTTGAGGGACCATAATGTCCATCCCCTTATCATCAGGTGGTATTATTCCTTTTTAACTGAACGTACTCAAAGGGTCAGTGTGAATGGTACTTTGTCAGAGCCCAGAACCTTAAGTACTGGAGCACCTCAGGGCTGCGTTAGCTCACCGGTCCTTTTTACTTTGTACACAAATGAGTGTAGAAGTGGGAACCCGAATAATTACATCATAAAATTCTCGGATGATACTGCCATCTTATCCCTACTGGATAAGGATAGAGATTTAGCTGACTATTTTTTAGAGGTACAGAGGTTTGTAAAATGGTGTGATGACAACCACCTTGTTCTTGACGTTAGGAAGACACAGGAGATGGTGTTCGACCCCATGAGCATTGGTGACCACAGGCCCGTGGTCATTCATGACTCGACCATCTCACAGGTTTCTTCATATAAATACTTGGGCATTTTTAACTCACTAACCTGGAATACACGTGGACAGTCTCTGTAGTAAACTACAATGTTTTACATGGAAAGTTTGAACTTCTGCCTTCTGGTAGAGGGTACAGTGAACCAAAGTGGAAGTATATTGGTTTAAAAAATCGTTTGTACCAGCATCAACTCAAATGTTGAACGAGGCTCTGAAACAGCACTGACTGAGAGATTTGATTGATCACTATTTGTGCACTTGTGTAATGTTGTGTCCCCCCTCTGGATGTATTTCTACTATGTCTTTTGTCATTGATGTCTTGTGTGTGGCTGCAGCAGGGGTGAAAGCCCAAGACAAATTTCCCTTGTGGACAATAAAGTTTACCTTGACCTTGATGGGACCCCCCCCCTTCCTACCAGACTACAGAACCCCTTTGAAAAAGCAAGGACTGTCCCTTTTTCTTCCATTCTGGTTGATTTGAGGGCATGTCAGCAGATGACAAGCCAACAGGTGCCTCTAATTAGCCTCTGATTGGCCCTGGTATCACTTGAATGGTTCACAGGGTGCAGAAGGCAGTGTGAAACACTATACGTTGAAAACTAACATGGGCAACCCTCCTGCCATCCCCAAAGTACCAAAATATTATTTACATGTAAAATTGCATTTACTGTTCATGGCACCATTAGGTGTAAAGACCACAAGATCAACATTCCCACCCCAATTGTATAGTTCCAAACCATGTGACTTCAATTCCATGCTTAGGTTCTGTGTTGCTAAGTTGCTTAGAGCGTGTGATTGTATTACGGAGATTAGTGGGGTAAGGGCAAAAATATATGCCTCCTCTCAGCATCCAACACTGCTGCTTTTCACTCTGAGTCTGAACAAACATTTTCCACTTCTGTGTCTCTCCTTCTAATCAGTGATTGACACCAGCTGCTGACTGGTGTAAAAATGTAGACCTGTCCACTTAAAGCCCAATCGGGGACATTTTAGTGGGGGAGGGGTGGAAGCGTAGTTGTATTCACCTAGCCTGTGGTGGACATAAATCATCCACCATGAAAATGTGTCCTGGGCTTTATTGTAAAGGCAAAAGCAAATTAACAGGTAGAACACATGAGTCCTGCAACAGATTTTAAAACACAAGTACGGTGTGTAGTCAAAGAGGGCAGGGAGCTCTACTACTATTAGCTGATAAGATGAGAGGGTGTATTATCCCACGTGTGTGACCACCACTGATGAGCTGGTATAGAGACATCTTATTTGCTGGATTCTACTCAAACCGACTGTTCATGGCACCATTAGGTGTTAAGACCACAAGATCAACATTCTCACCCCAACTGTATAGTCCCAAACCATGTGCCTTGTCAAGTGGTCCCCAATCAACTGGTGTGTATTCTGAAAAATGTCCCCAAAAGTTGCCTAAACAAACGCTTGTATTCCAGGGAGAGGGGCAAAAAAAGTAGACCTGTCCACTTAAGACCGATTGGGGACACTTTAGTGGGGGGAAGGAAAACAAATCTGGATTTCTTTGCTTTCACTCAATTTAGAAATGTGATTTTGGACTCGAAGTCTGTGTTGATGTCCATAAATGAATCTCTTGCCATAATTAAATTACGCAAACTTTTCTCATTTGCATAATTTGCATACAATATGTACTAATTGGGCCAAAACCAGGAAATATTATATAATATATTTTTGCTTGTAGTGAATTCAGGAAGATGATCATTAATCATTCATCTAGATCCATGTCTAATGTCCATTTAAAAGTGTCAGAATATGAATTATTTCAAAAATAAACTCATAATGCCGACCCTGAATGTTGCGTAATACGTAAACAATGTTTTTATGAGCACCTGCCAACATTCTCAATGGCAAATCCTGGACAAATACACTTCGTGCATATCGGATACTTCTTTCCAATACGTGGACATGGCACGTGAGCACCCTACTGGTAGACTCTGGGTGGACTGCCTGGTTTGTCCTACCTTTATTGCACTGCGTTTACTTTGTGCAGAGAGAGAGGGATACTTCCTCCTACAGCAACACTGCCTCAAGCAGATGGTCCTGTACTTCTTTGCTGCTGGGCACCATAAGTATGCATGGTACATCACCTGGTACCTCAAGATGGTGCAAAATCTTCCACATGAGGCCAAGCAGGATCTTTTAGCTGGGGCTCATGTCTGCCGCCACTCTGACGGTGGAACTGCTGTACCTGCTGACCAGTTTGGTGAGCAGACTTACATTAAACAAGGGAAAGGACAAGGTGGTTTGAAAGGCCTCTCAACCAATGAACAACAAGTTGCAGTGTGGATCAATTCCTTATTTGTTCCCATCTTTCCCAGATAGTGGAAGAAATGTACACAAGTCAGGAAACGGCAGATAATCCAGAGGAGGAATATGCACATGTGGAAGGAAAGGAGAATCAGAGTTGTGGGAAACATGAGGAGAAAGGTGAGAGACACAGAGAGCTGGATCAATGGGATTGTGTTAAAATCATGGAGGAGTTCCAGAAACACTCTCATCCCTTGAAAGATAATCAGAAAGTCCTGTACAACATTGTGAATGGACAGGTGGCTCAAAACTCTGTGAATGCGTAGAATGCTCTTCAGATTGGTGAACAGCAGAGCCATGACTTTGTAGCGTCTCTTCCAGAAGGCTTCCATAACACTATTGAGAAGAGAGTACCATGGAGGTGATGAAGAAAGCCGTCACTGGCAAGGCAGTTTATGACATGGAGGTCCTTTGCTCGACTCTTAGTCGTAGGCATAGCAGTGTGGCATAGATTTGAAAGATGTCTTTGATCATGAGCTCAGCCCTGTTCCACCATCACTGATCGATGAATATGGTTGCCTGAGATAGGGTGCTCTACCACATTGTCTGGCCTGTGGCAGGTACAATTGGGGACATTGCCTCTAGCATTAAATCACGCCTCAACAAAGCCTACACTGCAGTTGGAACTGATGAGATATTTGTCATCTTTGACCATTAAAGTGATGAGCTGTGATGAAGAGCGCATCAAACAAGATGCAGCTATCATGCCTTCTTTGCACATATGACCTCACTGCTGATAAGATCCTGTTGTGAATAACATGGACTGCATCGTAAACCATGAGGAGGCTGACATCACCCTCATTAGCTACGTGCTGCAAGCTGCTGGAGCAGGGGCACATACCATACAAATCTTAAGTGATGACACAGATGTATTTGTCCTGTTAGTGTGCTGGGTTTGGAAGGCCAATGTTCATTCTGCAGTGCAATGGGATGGCACCATCCTGAACATAAATGCCACTGTCAGGGCATTGGGCGAGAAATGCCAGGGTCTCCTGGGGATGCATGCCCTGTCAGGATGTGCTGTATCCTACGCCTGTGGAAAGGGCAAGGTATCTGCCCTGAGAGTACTCCTGGGAAGTGGCATGCCTGGTCTGAATACAGTGCATGGGGAACCTAATGCCACTCACAGTGATCTAAAAGATACAGGTACAGAGTTACACTGTTTGGGATGAAGAAGGCCAAGAGTATGAATACTGTTCACTACCAGGACTATAGACAGAGGGGGAAAAAACACCAGAGCCTCCAACTGATGCTGCACATAATGCATGCTCATCTCCAGGTTATATTGTGTGTGAGGTTCTAAATTAACTTCTGAGATAAGTGTGAGGTTCTAAATTTACTTAATGAATGTATTGCTGTTTCTAGTATTTGGTGATTTATTATTAGCTAATATCATACATTATGTTAATGGTTGGAATGTCACAATCTACATGTTTTTACCTTTCAAATGAGCATGAGTTGTGAAGAAGAACAGACACTACCATTAGCAGAAAAAATACAACAGTTCTGAGGCAGTTGATTCACCCTCTTGTCCTGCTACATATCACCCTTTAATTTGCACTTAAGTGAAGATGTTTTATTTTTTGTTAATAAAAAAGTTAAATGGTGCTATTGAAAATTATGCTGTTAATGTTATTTTTTTTACTGATCAATGTTGAGAATTGTTTTTACAGTGTGGACTTGTTTAGTGCTTTGGAGACATACTGTGCTGTCAAAAGCCTAAATAAGAAAGACACTTTTATTTTGAAAGCAAGACTGAGAGAGACAGTCTTGCTTTCAAAATGCTCATTTGAACATTTTCATGGTGGATGATTGATGTCCACCACAGGCTGGGTGAATACAACTACGCTTCCACCCCTCCCCCACTAAAATGTCCCCGATTGGGCTTTAAGTGGACAGGTCTACATTTTTACACCAGTCAGCAGCTGGTGTCAATCACTGATTAGAAGGAGAGACACTGAAGTGGAAAATGTTTGTTCAGAGTGAAAAGCACCAGTGTTGGATGCTGAGAGGATTCTTGAAGATGGATGGATGGATGGATGGATGGATGGATGGAATCAAAGATTGAAGCTGGGAAGACTGGACCTTATCAAGCCATCGAGGGGAATGCCACTGGTGCGATAAGTGTTTCTTTTAGTGTGTATTATGTCTTTGCTTAATTCTACTGCTGTTGCTTATGTATGATGCTAATGCTGGAACACATATCACTGCTATAATTTATGATATTTGATTGAAAACGCATATAGGCTTAATACAGTTAATGCTCTTGATGAATGTTTATTTTGTTAATATGACCAGATTATGTGAAAGTACTGTGATAGTACATTGATTCATAACTTAATTTTGAGTGATTGAATTTGATTGTTTGTACATTCCCTCTGTTGGCTAAGCCATGTTTCAAGTTTGGGCAGAAGATTCATATACAATCCCAGAAAAGTTGACACATACTGTATGTGACTACATGGAACTTGTATTTGGGGGAGAGATCGCCCTCTTGTCATCAATGAGTAGGCCTCATGTTACCCAAAGTTGTATTTTAACCACAATCCACATCCATGTCAAACTGTCCCTATTTTAGGCTAATGAACAGTAGTTTAAGTAATGAGTCTAGCTGATAATGTTATTTATACAAAGGAAGAACAAGCATCCAAAGAGCAACATACTATTAGCTCAGCAATTGTATTTTAAAAAATGTCCCCAAAAGTTGCCTAACAAACGCAGCTGCATGTGTGCACATTTTTTCATTTTTGTTGTTGTAGGCTTAAAGGGATATTTCACTTTAAAAAAAAAAAAACTTTTGGTCATTTTAGCGTCTACTCAGGCTTTTGTGAGCCCCCCAGACCGTTTTTAAGTTGCTTGATTAAGTATTTAGATATTTGATATTCATTTTATCAGCCACGCCCCCTTCCTATACAAACCCATTATAACTTCAAACTCAATTTTTAACATGTTAGATTCATCAAAAACACCCGTCCTTGGTTCTGGTGACTCACCCTGCCCTCCTAATACGCGAGGGGGCCGTGTTTTTTCGATTACTTTTTTCATTTATTTAATTTAATTTTTTTATTGTATTAATTTTTTTTCATTTTCCAAAAAAAATATTAAAAATAAATGAAAAAAGGTATCGAAAAAACACGGCCCCCTCACGTTTTAGGAGGGCAGGGTGAGTCACCAGAACCAAGGACGGGTGTTTTTGATGAATCTAACGTGTTAAAAATGTAGTTTGAAGTTATAATGGGTTTGTATAGGAAGGGGGCGTGGCTGATAAAATGAATATCAAATATCTAAATACTGAATCAAGCAACTTAAAAACTGTCTGGGGGGCTCACAAAAGCCTGAGTAGATGATAAAATGACCCAAAGTTTTTTTGAAAGTGAAATATCCCTTTAAGGGCCATTCCCACTGAGCACTATAACTATAAAGATAACTATAACTCTATTGTTCACCATTGTATTTTTTTTTATAGTTGGTGTGAACACTGCCATCCACTTGACTTAAAAAACAAATTTTAAAACTATACTTTTTATAGTTATAGTTATAGTGCTCAGTGGGAATGGCCCTTTAGAGTGGAGGAGAGAGTATCCCAATAATAATGTGCTTAGTTCACAGGATTAGAAGTAAGGTAGCACCCAAGTATTTCTGTGATTACTTTAAAGGAGGAGTTCACCCAAAAAATGACTTATTTTCCATCAATTGCACACCCCATGAAGCCTTGAATTCATGGATTTATTTTGGTTTTTGTGGCATTCCTAAGACAATAATTTGATGACCGGGTGTGTATCCGGTAGGAGACACAAATAATCTACTTTGTGTCTCCTACCGGATACATTAGCCAGTAGGAGAAGGGAATCAAATGATTAGCTTAGGAATGCCACAAAAACAAAAATAAATCCATGGATTCAAGGCTTCATGGGGTGTGCAATTGATAGAAAATAAGTAATTTTTTGGGTGAACTACTCCTTTAACAAGGTTAGTGATACTCACAGGCATTTCACCTACTGATTTTAAGCCCTACACATTTGACAACAATCTGGGAAAAACATCTTTCATATACTCGGCAGCAGTTCAGTGGAAAGATTTATCTTACAGCCTCAAATTGACCAGTTCCTTTCACAAATTATTGTGAAATTTGCATTAAAGAGATGGCTGGCCATTAACATGAATTAATTTTAAATGAAGCACTTCAATGTATTTTTTAAAAACGAAAAAATATTAGTTTTATTTTTGATTTTGTGTTTTCTGTTACCGTCTTAGTTTTGTATTTGTTAGGTTTTCTGCTAGCTAATTTCTGCCTGGCAACCGGGACACAGGAAGTCAACAGAAATACATTTTATGATTGCAACTTTTCACACTTTCACTAGGGGGCAATGTAGAGCACACACTCCTGAGGTGGTTTGGGGGCGGGGTTATACACAAAACATACACAAAAACCTTAAAAATAAGGACCTTTGGGGACAATTGTAATTTTAAGTGCTAAGGCCCTTTTGGAGCATGGGGAATATGATAACAATTAAATATAAGGATTTCCCTTTGGGGACGGTAAATTTCGTCCCCGATTGTCAAGTGGTCCCCAATCAACTGGTGTGTATTCTGAAAAATGTCCCCAAAAGTTGCCTAAACAAACACACCCACACACACACACACACACACACACACACACACACACACACACAAGTGTGTGATATACAGCAGAGGAACCCTTGATGGGGATAAGGCCCTACACTAGATGTATCTTCTAAGACCATACAGTAGATGTATCTTCTAAGACCATACAGTAGATGTATCTTCTAAGACCATACAGTAGATGTATCTTCTAAGACCGTACACATACAGTAGGCAATATTGTTTTGGATGGCTGGGGAAGACTCGGCCTGTGATTGGCTGAGATGGGAGGAGGAAAGGAGCGCTTGTTTTGCTTCACGTGACTAACGTTCCTCAGGCGGCGCACTCGTTGGCGCTTGTGGCCGTCGGCTACTCGCCGCGGGCACTCGCTCACCTAGCGGTTTACTCGGTGCGCGGCTCATGAGTCTCTCGGCGCACCTGCCGTGCCGTTAACTGATTTAAGGACATTGAGGTAACAAAAACAAATGCTCCTTTTTCCCCATCCCTCCTGGGGTAAACAATATAGTCTACAGTAGATGTATCTTTTAAGACCCTGGTAAATGTATCACAGTAGATATATCGCAACACACTGTGTGAGCTTATAGATCAGCTATTTTCAGCACCATTGTACCGTGCTGAAATATAAATCAGGCTTTGTGGTGTCTGTGTGTGCTGGTTCCAAAACCTTTTAGCTCGAGGACCAAAAGAGACATTTTCTGTCTCTCCGGGAACCACACTAGTGAAAATAGCCGATCTACACGTAGACATGCGATGGGTTGTGAGCTTTTAGATCTGCTGTTTTTACTACATCTTAAAAATGTGGGTCAGCGGAAATACTTTGTGGTAGTACACTGGGCCACCACAACATCCAGATGGTGTTAGATTATTATGTACTGTAGTTGCAGATCTGGCTTTCATTTGGCAAGATGTCACCTAATTTCAACGTGCCGTGAAAAAAAAACTATACTTCTTTCGCTACCGGGCAACTAAATTGACCCTCGACCTCCCAGGTCTTTTCAGCATTTAAGTTTTGCAGTCCCCAAATCTTAATTTAAACCGTCATATTCTTCTAATTGACCATAATTAACACGGCGACCATTTTGCACATACATCAAACGTGGGGGGGGGGGAGTGGACAACTCCCACCGCCCCAGACTGTGATGTAAAATCAAATATGTGTTGCTATGTTAATACGGCCAATACTAATGTCTTTGAGGCCTTTTGGGTTCAGCATCGTGTCACATAGGATCAAATCAGTTTGAAAGTAGTTTGGGCTCAGGATGGGGGTGTTGTTCCTGGGGGATTCTATAGCTCTTTTCCTCGATGGGAATCAATACTGTATGTTTGCTGACAGGTAGCATAGACATCGGGGGGTTGGGGGGGGGGGTCTTCCTCAAACTCTCCACCACATGGAGATCTTGAGAGGAATACGCAGCTTTTTCTGACAGCTCTTCCCCGAGCACCATGTTCTACACAACCCTTAACTACTTTGACACGGCTCTGAGCAGCGAGTCCCTGGCCACAGCAGTGATAAAACATGTCCGCCTGAAACCCCTGAAAACCTCCCTCCTTCCCCTCACTTTCTTCTTCGCCTCTGTAAGTGCGCTGGACCATTTTGCCGCGGTGCCGTCGGGGCATGCTGTGGTTCTGCCCGAGCATATGGAGGGGGAGTCGGGAGAGCGTCGCAGACAGAACACAGACATCAATCAACATGGAGGAGTGGGGACGTCGGGGGACGCTATAGCTGGTGATGGAGGGACGGACTGGGAACGCACAGGCTGAAACGTCTTGGAAGGGAGGGGGGGGGGGGGGTGACGACGGCTGAACTTTAGAAGACAGGAGGGTCTTTCTTGGGCTTTTCCGGTGACCCTCGAGAGGTCCGAGTCCCGGTGCAAAGCGTGTCGGAGGTTCACCGTATAGCAGCACAGATAAATGGACCAAACTTGTGTCTCTGGTTGTTTCGTCTGTGTGGGAGAGCTGAGGGATGGCCGAGGGTACATAAGACGCAGAATGGCTTTCCCAGATGTGAGGCACCATAGCTCGCTGCTGACAGGCCGTCTGTCGCGTGGGACAGAGTTGACAGGAGTTTCTGCGGGCTCGCTGATTTGAGGAGCGCAAACATTCTCTGCTGTCTGTCTGTCTGTCTGCTCGCTCTACGCTCTACCAAGCAGGGCATCATGACGACACAGACCGCTCTGCAGCATGCTGGGCTCAAACCAACTGTGACATCCTCTGTAATTTAGGCTTGGGCACTATATCCACTACTAGCTACTGCACTGTAAGCTTTTTACAGAGCAGAATGGCTTCCTTATACTGTAGGTTGTTTGAGGTGCATCTTTTGGATGTCTCTAAACACTTAAGCCCTATATACTTTGTTGTCCGATGAATAGCAGATCTAAAGTACAAGCTCACAGTCACAGCACATCGCAATTAGGGTTGGGATCCTTTAGGATTTGAATGATTCCGAGTCCTTAACGATTCCCTTTAAAGATTCTTATATTTTTTCAAATGGACCCTTATAGGCCTGTAACTCTGAGAGTGGGTCCATTTGGTTCCATTTGTACACTGGTACAATGCCACCTGTATTGTTATTGTATAGAAGACGTGAAGTCCACATACCAGCTCTGATAAACTGGTTCCAGGAATGATTCCAAGCGTGATGGAACCGATTCCGGTTCCTCAATGTTGGATCCGGTTCTTACGGTTCCTCCGGTTCTGGATCCCAACCCTAATCGTGAGTGTCATATAATGAAGTATAAAATATAAGGACATGCCCAAAATAGGGACGCCAGCTTGAAAGCGGTTATTTAAACCGAACAAATTACTTATTTTCTATCAATTACACACCCCATGAATTCATGGAGATTTTTTTTTATTTTGTCGCATTCGTAAGCCAATAATTTGATGACCGGCGGAGTCTCCGGTAGGACACTCAATGGAGACTCTTTGAGTCGGTTATCAAATTATTGGCTTAGGACAAAAACTGAATTCAAGGCGTCATGGGGTGAGTAATCGATATAAATATTTTTTTTGGGGGGTGAACTATCCCTTTAATGTCTCTGTGTTCTGTTACAGTACATGCATGTTTGCAACATTCTTCCTGTGTTTCTCTCCTCTTCCTATTTTGACTCCCCCCTTCCCCCTCCCCCCTCCCACAGCCCCAGCCCCAGCCCCAACCCCAGCCTGCAGTCAGTTATGTCTGGGCATTCCCCCGGTGGTTACCTCCTGCTAGCGGAATCAAAGTGGACCGGGGGAGTTATTTGTAGCTCTGGGTCACTGTGGCTTGGTCTGGGTCTATTTGAGAAAACAGCAGTGCAGCCACAATGGCCCCTGAGAGAGAGCGGGAACGGTACACAGACATGCTCCCTGAGACCTGAAGAGACTTTATGTCTGTAGACCTCTCCATTAATAACCCCAAAATCGGTATGGTGAGGACAGAACCACTCAGTTCCAAAGTCTGCAAATTCCTCGAAAAACATTTACTTAGGAACAGACGCACACTGATAAATCTGACATTGGAATTGGGGCTTGTAATTATCACTAGCCACCAGCCAGTAACTGGCTGGTGGCTAATAATCTGCACAACTTTACAAGTAATTTTGGCAGGCAGCCAACGTACTGTATAGAAAGTTGTCAGAAACTTTGAAGCTACTACTAGCTACTACTGTGCCCTGGTTGGGATCAAAAGATTGACATTCTTTGCCAATGGAGCCCGGTCACGCAAAACGGAGTGCCATATTGCTTGAGGGTGTGGAGGGAATATGCAGCTTATCACGTGCGCTAACCATAAATACAGTACATATCATGAAATAGGGAAGTAATAAATTGAAAATCTCTGAGTCAATCCACCGGCAGGCCGCCGGCCGAGGCCTATTCATGGCTTTGAGTTGCAGAAGCCATTTAACCATTCGGATGCACTGTACAAAGTAAATGGAAGATAATTTGTCTTCCGTGGCGAGGGTTATTGAGTGGGTGAGAGCCTTAAACGGGGGTTAGATAACAGGTATTCATAGGCTGCACCGCAGACGGCCTCCTGCTATTCATATCCATGCGAGCCACTTGTTCCATCAATTGAGGGGTTCTTCATTGGATGACACTGTTTATCGCCTTTACTGACTCTGTCATTTCATTCCTTCTTTTCTCTCCCCACACACACACACACACACACACACACACACACACACACACACACACACACACACACACACACACACACACACACACACACACACACACACACACACACACACACACACACACACACACACACGCACGCACACTCTGGCTTTATCTGAAATTGCCCTCTGAAAATGAGGCTAATAATTCATTTTCGACAGGCCCGCGCAGCAGGTAATGCTTAAGTCTTTATGCCATTACCGCTGGGGCTGCAATTTGAACAAATCCAATTGCTGCCCAACTTCAAGCTTCACATTCTCTCCACACCCTTGCAGCATTACAGCAGATGTGATGTGGTGTGTGTGCGTGCGTGTGCGTGTGCCTGTGTGTGTGCGTGCGTTGTGTGAGAGAGAGAGCATTTGGAGCGGGGTGGGAGGTTGCCTGTGAGGAACAATTACCCACTTCTTTATCCATTGTCATGGCAGACCAAGTGAAGAAAAAGGGGATCGGAATGGATTTAACATGCACAGTAAAGTCTGTCCGGAGGCAACGGAGCCAAAATGTAACATATGTTCATGGAAGGAAGGGGGGTACTTCTTATCTACATACCAACTTTTTTTTTCTCCCGTATTTATCCGCATCTCTCTGAAAGCTTGACTCAGATAACACTAGAAGCCGATCTGATGCTCTAATTGGACCCTCAGATGTTGAAATGGTTTGGTTTTGCCCACCAGGAACTTTGTTCAGGAGTGTTATAAAAACAAACTTCTGTGTCTCCAACCACCCCCCGCACACTCGCACGCATGCACACACAGGGATAACATCAGCACAACCTGCCCTCCCTGCCTCCCCCTAATTAACCAGCAGGTGTTCCTCTTTCATTCTGTTGACGTGAGCATACAACAGGACAGAGACGTTCAAATGGGACCTGTGCGCTTGTGTGTGTGTGTGTGTGTGTGTGTGTGTGTGTGTGTGTGTGTGTGTGTGTGTGTGTGTGTGTGTGTGTGTGTGTGTGTGTGTGTGTGTGTGCGTGTGTGTGTGTGTGTGTGTGTGTGTGTGTGTGTGTGTGGGGGGGGGTGTGTGTGTGTGTGTGTGTGTGTGTGTAAAGGTGAGGCGAGGTGACGCGCCATTCTGTGGCATGGCGCTGAAGTCTCCCTGGCTTGCATGTATGTAATGTGAGAAAGGGGTTGCCGCCCTAGCCCACAGTGTTAAAATAATGACAGGCTGGCATAAAGTAGCACAGCCACTACCGAGTCTGTTTGGCAGTGATTAATGGTCGGCGGCGATCAATCAAGCAGCCCTGAAAAGAACAAACAGCCACTGGTTTAATTGGCTCCCTCGGAATCCGCCGACACTGGCCAATGTCAAAGCTCATGGCCATTCGGCTCGAAGACAGCACAATGGCAGGAGAGAGCGTGTGAGAACTGTGAGTGTGTGTGAGACGAGAAAGAAAAGAGATCGAGAGAGAGAACAGACGGACATACAGACAGATGGAGAGAGATATACAAAAATGGTGAAAGAGAAGGAGGGGGGAGCAGGAAAGTGAAACTTTCCAGAACTAACAGCAGAACTAACAGCAGATTAGTTATCCCAGACTCTAACTCTCTACTGAGCGCCCCCACCCCACGTCTTCCCTATACTCTCCTTTTCCCGCGCCAGCCAGCACAGCCATGCCTGGGACAGCTCAGGGATCTTAATATGGAGCTGACGACATTTTTATTTTAAGGAATTAAAATCATTTTCAGAATAACATCTTTAACACGTTTGGGGACTTCGCCTGGCACATAAGTTTGACAGTTGGCAACATTCTGGAATGCCTTCAGAGTTACAAAATCATCACTTAGTAAATATCAGCTGATGTGGGAACAGTGGCTTTGACTCTTGACTGGGTTCAGTTCACTCCTAGAAGAACTCCTACACAGACTTTCTGTTTCTCAGCTTCGTTTGGCATCCACTTTCTAAGGAATGACTTTTCTAAAAACACACCTGGGCCTGAGCTCATTAAAGAGATACCTTGACATTTGGATTTGGTGTTGTTTTTCTGAACCAGGTTCACCGTCAACTTGTCAACTAGTGTGAAAACTTTCTGCTTGAGCTTCTCAGCTAACAGAAGATGACCTATTGGCCTATTAGGGGCGGCCATAGCTGAGTGGTTGGTTGAGCCCCTGGTTGTCCCAGGTTCGATTCCAGGCCAGGTCAGCAATGTGTTGATGTGTGTCCCTGAGCAAGACTCTTAACTCCTAATTGCGCCGTAGAATGGCTGCTCACTGCTCCTAGTTGTTATAGGATGGGTAAATGCAGAGGACAAATTTCACGTATAAGCAAATATACATTGACAAAAAAACAAAGGAGTGGGGACTATTCTATTCTATTAGGCACCTAAATGACAGTCAATGAGCTTACTTGGAGGTCATTTCAATTAACACATTGGGTGCCAGAGGTTTATTAAAATATTATATGTTGAGTGCCTGCATTCCTTCCATCCACTTGCGTTATACGTTTCGTGCTGTAGAAGCCCCGACGCGGAAGTGCATGTAAACAAAGCGTGCGTGCGAGACGGCGGAGGGTCCCGACTAACGCCTGGAACAATAATATTTCCAACGCGATCCTCCATTGCAGCGTGATCGCCGATCGAAAACGGCTCGTTTCCACCACGTTAAAAAGAAATGGAGATATTAAACTTTTAGTCAAGGAGATAACATTGAAAACGCCGACCGGAAGGATTTTTGACATGGAGCCACATCCAGCCTCTTCTTCTCAGAAACTCCTTGGGTGATGTCAAAGTTTTGTTTTAGCGCCCCACGTGGGCCACTCGTATAAAAATTGAATTGGGTCAAAAACGGTCCGGACCGTTTTCGGCACTTCTCGTTTGGATCCTCAAAAACGGTCCGGACCGTTTATGGCACTCGATGTGTTAAGAGAGCAAAAAATGGCTAAAATGTGTTTTGATGCGTTTTACATAGCCTAGCTGACATTTTCGAGTCGACACAGAAGGCATTAGCAAGTGTTATGTCAGACTTTCGCATCTCCTCCTCACAACACAATACACATCGAAAGTTGCCATTTAACCACATGAACACTAGCGTCCCTATTCAGGGATAGGCTTACATTCGGCGAAAACAGCCGACCTACAATCTGTGAGCTTGTAGATCGTCTCTTTTCGGTGAAGAGATTTGGTGTAAAGGGGGGAAACGTATATAGGGTTTAAATGGTCAAGAAAGTCAGATTTGTTGGGTGGTACTCACCGTGGATGGGGTTGTGGCTCACTGTAAAGGGGATCGGTCTCTCAGGCTGTGGCTGGAGATGGGTCTGGGTGTGTGTGGTGTGTGAGTGGTAATATTTGGGCTTTAGGACGTACTGCTGGTTCTGACCGGGATGTATTGGTATGGGTCGAATCCTGGAAGGGAAAAAGGAAGGCATTTAGTTGTTTTCCCTTACACTAAATAGAAATAGTTATATAAACAGTACAGAGGCGATTACACAAAGTCAAAAGATCAGCATGATGTTATTGATGACTTTGCATTCAGGTAACTGCCAAAGTAAAGTGAACAGAGCAGAAGAGCAGGTGCTTTCACACATGTCTGGTCCCTTAGACAATGAAGTAATTAACATCCCACCATGCTTTGTGTAAAAATGCTGGGCACGCAATTACAGTCAGAGCGGAACCATTAACTACTAATGGCAGCTGATTAGCACATGCAAATCGATTGTGACGTATGTGTATTGGCATGAGAAGGTAGAAAGAAGAAAAGGTACAGTAACTCTTGATCAATGAGTCAAGTGTCCTCCTCCACAAGAACTTGCTGCACAACTTTTAATGAACAGAAGTTTAATTAATTAAATGTAGTTAAATTTGGGCATGGGTTTAATTAATGCCTTTTAGTTAAGTTTGTGTTTAAGACTGGAATAAGGATCTGGGGAGAACGTGCCAGCGGAACTAGTGACAACTGGAGTATCCCTAGCACAGTATGGTTATGCGTGAACACGTTAATGTGAATTATGGGGAATTGGCATAACAACTAAAATTGGGATTATTATTATTTATTTTTTTTAAAGATAAAGAAAAGTCTTAAACTGAGGATGAGGTTGCAACAAACCATCCAAAACAAGCTTGCTGTACAGCCTCTACCATACACTCTGCTAAGCCTCACTCAGCCCAAATGAAAAGGGACTTGTTTATACTGTACCACAGGAAGAAAAGTCTGGTCATTTGGTGCCGGGGACAATTGAGCGATATTGCTAGAGACAGCGCTCGTAAGATTTTTTTTCATACTGCATAATCATATCAAACTGTCAGCCACCACACTGGAAACCACAAAGACAGGTTTGGGTCGCAGGCAATAGAGGACAACGGATAAAAATAATTTTCCTTTTGAGAGAGACAGAGAGAGAGAGCGAGAGCAAAAGGAGAGAGAGGGAGAGAGGGGTAGCACAATATGGGTGGCGTCGAGAGCCGTCGCTAAATGGTTTAAAGGGGCAAAGGGGTAGAGTGACAACAGTGGTGCTTATCAGAGAGCGCTGCAGAGTGAGGCTGGAGCCCCTAGTTAGACAAAGAGCAGATGAGAAGTCAAAACACTGCAATTCAATTCAATCTTATTTCAGCTCACTGGCTAAGAGGCTTTCTTCAGCTGCTGACTGTTGTGTGCACCCAGTGATAAGGACTGCACAAACGCGTGCACGCACACACACGCACACGCACACACACACACACACACACACACACACACACACACACACACACACACACACACACACACACAGTAGGTCTCAGTGGACCCACCCCTTGTTGTGGTCCCCTGACTTCCCTCCCTCCCAGTGTGTACATTCCCTCTGCTGCGCTGTAGTCCCTGCAGTAATTACAACTGGGTCCTGTACCCAGCATGCCAGTGAGTCTCTCACCACCACTACAGCCTTTTGGACATAATTCACAGAAAGATAGAAAGAACTGAGAGAAGGATCAGGAGGACTGAGAAAAAAAAGTCAGTTGACAAAAGCCAGTTAGTGTCAAAGGCTGCACTACGTTGACCCTCTCCTTTTTCCATCTCTGTTCCAAATCCTATCTGCCTCTCTTCTCAATTTAAAGCCCTGCCGTTTTCTACAAGCTCACGCGCTGTGAGCTTGTAGATCGGCTATTTTCGGTGCACGACACCGACGCACACCTATAAATCACCCTTTAGACAGAGGGACTTCAAGGGCCTGATGTAGATTGTATCTTTGTTTCATCCCAAAGGGAACGTATGGGGGCATGAGGGTGGTCAGAATGAGCTAACAGCAACCTTTCTGTCTGTCTGAGAGGTTCTTTCTTTCCTCCTTCCTTTCTTCCGTCCAGATACACATTGATGTCGTGTGACCGACAGCACACTGACAGCGCTGTGATGATCATAATGTGCTGAACTGATGCCTCTTCACTGTTATAGTGTGACAACAGATACACTCACTGTAGCAGCAGTCTAACAGACTATCATATGATATGTGGGACATAATGAATGGCTGGTACTCATTTGGCCCCCAGTTCAGCTACTGTTTGCCTGTCTATATGTGATGGCAGCTAGATAAGTGTGCCTGGGCCGACACAACTGATTTCCTAATGTATTGTCGTACGAAAACAAATTATGCATTTTAGACTTAACCCATTAAAACCGGGAAAGCATCTGTGTCATTTTACATCATTTTGCATCACAATCTTTTAACCACTTTAACCATAATTTTATACTTTGGCTGATCAAAAATAGCAGATCTACAAGCTCATAGCGTGACGCGCTATGAGCTTGTATATCGTGAGCATTTGTGCAAATCTTTGGATATATATATATTTTTAAAGCAAAGTTGTTCTACTAAAATCTTTGCTTCTGGGGGTCCCTGGAACAAAATATTTTGAGATGGGGGTCCGCGGCCAAATACATATAATTTTGGGGGTCCTTGACGTGAAAAAGTTTGAGAACCACTGACATAGAGACATACATTTTTCGGAAAACATTTGTCTTATGGGCAGTCCTTTACTTTTCAATAGTTGTTGTGGCCCAGATCTAATCATCTGGCTACTGAGAGACTATAATTCTTCTATAATATTGTATAATGACATTGTTGCAGGAAGTTATCATATCATTGACAGTGGCATTTTCCCACACAGGGTCAGAAGAAGGGGATAAAAAGGATGGAGTCTTTCTGGCGGAATCTATGAACAACAGAGAATGGCCAAATGCCAGGCAAATGAAAGGCAGGAAACAACATAGTGGCAGAAGGGAGGGACACAAAAAGAGAACACAAACAAACAGAGTACAGAGTGGATATACAAAGATAGAAGGAAAAAACATGAAGAGATAAAGGTCTCATGTGTTAAACAGAAATGTACTGTATATAATACAAAGACAGCCAGCCAGACAGCCAGCCAGCCAGCCAGACAGAGCGATAGATTGATCGCTCGATCGCTCGATCGCTCGATAGATAGATAGATAGATAGATAGATAGATAGATAGATAGATAGATAGATAGATAGACAGACAGACAGACAGACAGACAGACAGACAGACAGACAGACAGACAGACAGACAGACAGACAGACAGACAGACAGACAGACAGACAGACAGACAGACAGACAGACAGACAGACAGACAGACAGACAGACAGACAGACAGACAGACAGACAGACAGACAGACAGACAGACAGACAGACAGACAGACAGACAGACAGACAGACAGACAGACAGACAGACAGACAGACAGACAGACAGACAGACAGACAGACAGACAGACAGACAGACAGACAGACAGACAGACAGACAGACAGACAGACAGACAGACAGACAGACAGACAGACAGACAGACAGACAGATAGATAGATAGATAGATAGATAGATAGATAGATAGATAAAGTCCTTACATATCTCTCACATATCTCTTTTCACCCGTGCCTGTCTCCAAATGTCCTGGGGTGATCTAATTTGTGGCTTCTGCCTAGCTGAAAAGCCTGCCTGTTCTAATGTGTTTGAACAAAACAGAAACATATTGCAGCCCTCAGGTCACATCTTAAGCCTCCTAGGAGAGCCAGTAAAAAAAAAAAAACATAGACGAGACGACACAGAAACGTGGCCTTTATTGGGAAGGAAAGGAAGTCAAACCAGTTTTGCAAACCCAGTTCAATCCCTGGTAACTGTCAGCGAACTGCCACACAGTAGAGAATGTGTTTTCTTCATAGGGACAGGGTATATCTGTGCCCCGATGTCTCTGACAGGCTCTCTCTGGTTTCATTTGGTTGGAGTTCACAACGAAGGGAGAAGGGCTTGGTGTGCGTCAAGCCCAAAATCACGTAATCGACATTGAGAAGTGATCCATCCGTGCCTGTTTTATTTGAAAGTTAGTCAAGACCCAGATCAAGGCCCACTTCCACAACGTACAGTGAAAAGAAGTTTGAAATGAATATCTCCATCAACAAATCTGGGGGGCTTACCATGTACTTGAGATGCTGTGACCCTGACCTGTGATCTTTGTCACACCACCGTATGTCCCTGGAGATACTCAGTGTCTCCTCTATATAAATACCTACCCAACTGTACAGTAAAGCATAACTACCATCTTCATAATGACGTTTGTCTAGGTGCCCAGATTGTGCCCGAATATGGAGAGAGAACCATATATAGAGATCCCTGACATCAGCACATCAGTGTCTTAAGGCAACGGTTAACATCTGTGCAGAATGCTGTAGTTAGTCAACAGCTTCTTTTCTCTTTTTGGGACGGGTAAATGGGTGAGCAGAGCTCAATGAGATTTGCTGTAGTGGCTGTGGTAAGATGTAAAGAGACAGGTTTGACTGAGTAATGCTTAACGCATGCTGTCACAAAACAGCGTCGCTTACAACAGCTGATCCTCAAGCTCACGATTGGCTAGCTTCGGCAACCGACACCACCGTGCACCTTATACTGTATATCACAATTGGCATTTAAGTAGACGGTGGATGGTTGGACATCACAAACGTAAAGTTACTTGGGGCAAAAATGTGTCTCGGTCCAGACTAAGACACATCTTTAGATCTGGACTGAGTATATCGAGAGCTGTTCCAATGATGAACGTAAAACTTGCCGTTGTATATCGCGGAGGACCCTGGGGTAAAGTGGTTGGATCAGCAGTTCTCCAAATATATGCTGTATATATACTAAATCCACCAATCTGATTCCAGTCTGGATTGGCCCAAGATCCGACTTGGGCTGTCAGTCTGAATACCTGTCGCCCCAGTGACTGCCGGTTGACTGACTTGACTAACAGCACCGCACGCCAGGGATCAGGGTGAGGGGGACATACAACAAAGACGCCCTAGTCTTGATCATCGTCGTCGTCCTCGCTGAAGGGGTAGCCCCGAGCCTCGCCGTGGCGAAGTGGTGCGCTTCTTACGGACAGGACTGCTGTCGGGGCTCTGTCTGGGGCTGATGGCCTGTAGCATGCGGCCCTTTCCCTCCCTCAACATGTGCTTCAGAGCTCCCTCAGGGCCAAACATCTGCAGGAAGTTGCCAATGAACTCTCTGGACTTCTCCTCCCACTTCTGGAAGAGGTCAATACTTTTCTCCTCAAACTTCTGGACTAACTCTTTGCTCTTCTCCTCCACGTCCCGCACCTTCCTCTTCACCCTGTCTACACGATCCTGCAAGTTGTACTTCTTCTCGTTGATGTAGCTGACGTTGAGATCCTTGGGGGTGTATCCCCTCTGTAGGTTGCGTCTCGCAAACACGTCGTAGTCGCGGACGATGCGTGCGATGATGTCAGAGGTGGAGATGCCTTCCGTTCGTTGGGTGGGAGCGAACATGCCAGCATCCTTAATGTGCTTGTAGACGTCGTCACTTCCTGCCGAGGAGTAAGGGATGTCATCGTGGGCCACAAAGTCGATCCGGTGCTTGGCGAGGAACTTTGGCGTCAGGGTCCAAGGAGCGTTTCTCACCACCTCGTCCACAAAGCGGCAGTGGCTGACCGATTCGTAGCGCTCATCCTCGTTCATCACCGTGAAGCCCTTGTACTTGTGGGTCAGATCGTCACTGCACACTCCAACTATGAGATGTGTGTTTGGAAAGAGGCATTTAGCCTGCATAAGAGCTCTGGCATGGCCGGAATGGAAGATATCGAAGATGCCGTCAGCATAAACCCGCACTGGCCTGTCAGGGGGGGTTCCTTTCTTTGCCTCATCCATGCTGACTCTCAGATAGGGTTCCTTAGCTGGCTCCAGCTCGTCTGCAAAAGGTGCAGGGTGCTTCAGAGTCACAGTGTATCTGGGGACCTTGACGGGCCTCTTGCACTCCTCTGCCTCGCCACTGGAGCTCTCCTCTCTCCTCCTCTTCCTGGATGACAGGAGACTACAGGAGCTCACTCCCTCCATTGTCCTCTCCATTCAGCTGCAACAGTGCAACCACTTGAGCAGATGTTCAATGTTGACTATTGTTCTCGCGTTATAGTATATATATCTCTCAATAAATGACGCAAATCTCTGCGTGCGCCCACGTGTGTGTGTGTGTGTACAGTATCTGTCCTTCATGTATATCGAGAGAGCTTTTCCAATGATGAACGTAAAACCTGCCGTTGTATATCGCGGAGGACCCTGGGGTAAAGTGGTCGGATCAGCAGTTCTCCAAAAATATACTGTATATATACTAAATCCACAAATCTCCATGTATGTACATCCTGGTAACATCAATATGACATCATTACGCACATCTCTGTGTGCGTGTATGTATTTGTTCTTCGCGTATCCCGAGACTGACGACTTGAAACTGGGCGTGTGTAGATCGCAGAGGGCCCCACGCAGCCCTCGCATCTAGAGTTCGGACCGCTACGCAGCCCTCACACCTACGTCGCACCACCGATCTGACTGATATGCCCATATATGGAGATATCTGGTCTGTCAGTCCTTGTCCCTTTTATGCCCATATATGGAGATCTCTGTATCTGTACTTGTCCCTTTTATGCCCATATATGCAGCTGACTGATTTATTTGCACCTGATGCCATGACTACACATTTAGGTTAGACAACACACTCAAAATATTTGGGCGTAGCTGAATTGCGAACTCCTTATATGGTTATGGCTGAGTCATGGTGACTTCAGAGGTCTGCCCGCCCGCCAGCCAGCCAGCCGGTCCTTCCTTTTAAGCCAATTTTAATATAGGATACATACTATAATTTACCTTATCGATTCGTAGAAAAGTGACACCATGTCAGCACTATAACATCTGCAACGCCGGGCAAGCTTTATTACAAGTTGCTTGTAAAAAATAAGACTAAAACTGTCAAAACCATCTTTCTACTAATTGTTCAAAGGAGGGAGACAGTTGCACAAAGTACTGCAGAGCTCCAGTATGTTGTTAAGCTCTTCCACATGCTCCTGTTTAGCCCATTGACTTTGGCGAGACAGCACACAGCTTTTACCAAACCGGCTCCAACACTGAGGAGAGGATTATATCAATTCACCTTCTGAGATTAACTGATGTAACCTTTTGCTGGGAATAATCTTTTAGACATTAAAGCCTTTCTTGGAATTGCTTTAGAAAACATGTCCAGAAGACCGTTTTGGTAAAAGTTTGGCATCAGCTAATCTCACTGGAAGCAGCTTCAGGAAAAAGATAAATTGCCGTCTTTGTTTTCTGCAACTAGCTGATGCAATCATTGGACAGATGTTTGCTGAGTTTGGATGTGACCATGGTGCATGTCAGTTATAATAGTGTATAAGGGTGCGTAGTGCACTGTACCACACATTTATGGTGGCCACAACTATTGAGAGAGTTACGACAATTCCATAAATGAAGAATATTCATATAATATTCAGTATTCAATCATTTATTGCCAAAACTTGCTGATTTGACTTGTTTAAATATTCATTTGGAATATGAACTTTAAGTTGGTCCCCCCCCCCTCTCTTTCTCACTCTCGCTGATCAACCTCTGGTCTGTCATTATAGGCAAAGATTTCCCAAAAAAATCGAATAGTGAAAATTGCAGATCTACAAGCTCACATTGTAACATGTTGTGAGCTTGTAGATCAGCTATTTTTGCTATTCGTCTTAAAATGACGAAGTGCATACCGTAGGGCTTAAGAGGTTAACCCTAAACTTTCTTGTTCAGGTGTAAAGGCATGGTTGTGGTACAGAAAGAAGATAAAGAAGAGAAGAAACTGTATGAAATCACAGAACTTAGAAAAAGAGGGAAAATACATTTTACGACCGACCTCATGCTTTTACCAGACTTCGAAATAAAATGCTCATTAAGAATGTGTAACGGAGGGCTACTGTACTCGTTAAAAAGCTCTCTGTGAGATCACACCAGAAAGACAGAGAAGCACGGTGAACGATGGCCGGCCTTGAGACTGTACCAAAACAAAGCAGGGTTGAAAGCCTCACATTAATAATTTGCAGGACAAATGATTTCCCTATAGCAAAGAGGGTGTGAAAGAAAGAGAGAGAGAGAGAGAGAGAGAGAGAGAGAGAGAGAGAGAGAGAGAGAGAGAGAGAGAGAGAGAGAGAGAGAGAGAGGGAAGCTTGATGGGCGTCTGCCATTTTCCTCTTTTCCCTCCTTTGGATGTGGTTTTCCTGCTGGTGAAGAGTTGAGGAGTGAGGAATGCTAGTGTGGAATGAACGGTCTGGCCAACTGGCAGGAGGCAGTGAGCATCTCGTAGACGACATCCATCACACAGGAGATTTGTCATGTTAGCCCCTTGATTTAGGAGACCACTGGTTCTTGGGCCTGACCTGTCCCTCGCCACCACCCTCTCTCTCCCTGCGGTACACACTGGCTAATCAATGCACAACCGGCCCTGAGCTTTTTCTGCAACACTCGACAGAAGCTTGGACACCGACGAGCTAACCCACCCAAATGGAACCTCTGCTCTGCTGCGTTTCTCCAGCCTGGGCTTTAGAAGCGGCGACCGGGGTTGTATTTCAGGACAATGCTAACAGTCTTGGGGAACTTAAAGACTTCAGCACCTGTGTGTGCATGACTGTGTTTCAAGACATCTCCTCCACTCATACAGTAAAAGGAACAGCATATTCAAAAACATTACAGTGTTTTGCAGTAGGGAGAGTTGAGTATAGCTTTAATTAAAGTAAACTAGACCGGGCACCCATCTACTTGGGAACGATGCAAGCCAGGAACGATGCAAATTGGGAATGCATGCCCCACCTGGTTGTACAAGCCCAGTGTACCCATTTGTGTGTGTGTGCCTTTTGTGCCCATATATACAGTTTGGAGATCACTGTATCTTTCTGCCTGTGTCCCTTTTATGCCCATACACAGAGATCTCTGTATCTGTGTGTCCTTGTAACCTTTTATGCCCATATATGGAGATCCCTGATGTCATCAGTATATGCCCATATATGGGCATGCCCATATAAAGTCATACAGTACAGTACGTCATCGATTTGTCATTGACAACTTATGTTATAGATGAATGGCATCACAGGCTTGCCACATGAAGCCTAACATCCACATGAGTCTAATTTGAAATATGGAGTGTGTCATCAAACATTATGTACTGTTTATTGTAACGCTAACTGTGGCTTGACAAAACAGTATTGCGCTGAGTCACTATGTGGTATACCAGTAGCGAGAAAAGAGGCTCCTCAACTTGGAATGGGAACACACAATGATAAATCATAGGCTGATGTATGCTACAAAAGGTACAAACTATACTCTATTTGTTGCAGTACTGTACAGTAGCTTTCTGGCTCTCGGGCAGCGCTTCTTCCACATGAAACGATGACTCACTTCAGCAAAGGACTCTGTTATAAAGCATGCCCCTTTTCAGGGTTTCCCCCCATTCCTCTGCACAGCATCTGTCTTCTACTGGGCCTTTTGCCAGCAGGTAAAGAGGGGTCCACAGTGAAACAGGCTCAGTGTGAGGTCTGCATTTAATGGCTCATTAAAGACCACAATAAAGGGACTGCAGCATCGCTCAGGAGCCGCAGACACGCTAGGAAAATGGTTCAGCATTGTCAAAATTAAAAGAGATGGCAGGGGGGCTTAACATGTTCGACAACCATGTCTTTGACCAACTCTCTTTAACCAATGTTTAGATTTTTTTCCCTAATTGGGTGGTTCTGTCCCGTTATCATTTTGAACTTCCACAAGCTTGAATCCATTTGTATTTTACTTCAGGAGTGTGGCAAAAAATAGACAGCCAATCTATTTGTGCTTCTGATCCCTGAAGGCGATGGCTCGCGACAAAAATAACACTTAATCTGAATCTATCTATACTCCTCACTGTTTGCCCAGCTGTTAGCCCTGGGAACCACCAGGCAATCTTCCTCCTCTAATATTTAAAGTCCAAATGGTGGAACAGAGGGGTGTCACCGCCCAAAGTCTGGCTGAAGGCGTATTTTATATTCCTTATCTTCCCAAATAGGTTTCATATAGCGTATACCGTAGACTTATATTAACAAGAGACTAAATGCCCACATTCACTTGGGGTGCATGCACTGTGTTCTGATCATGCAGTATGACTTTATTAGTGATAAGCGGCTTATCTCTGCTTGGTTCCGGCCCAGGAATGGATAATGTTCCCACAGAGAGAGGGGAAGGGGACGAATCCAGGGGATTATCTGCTGTTAACCATGCCCAAAATCATTCATGATTACAGCATCTTTCACAAATACACCTATCCTGCAACCAAATTGAAAGAACTTAAGAAACTAAGATCCGACTAAGAATCCAGTCAAGATGTGAGTAAAAACTATATTTTTTATAAAGGAAGGGGGCTATTCTAGAAGCTCCGATCAATCTCCGCTCATGTCAACTATAAAATCCCTTAATACAGTAATCTCTTAAGTCATTCTCTATCACATCAGCGCAAAACAGCAGCACAATGATTAGCTATGTCTAATCTGCATTTAAGGTGAAGGGCAGGAACAGACTCAGAGAGAGAGAGGCTTTCGACGTCTTTACAAGGCATGACTGATACATTTCAAAGGCCAGGACGAATGGCCCATATATCCTTTTCCAAGAACAATTATTGCCTACAGAACACCGGGAGAGATTAAAAGGCCTCCCAACAATCCTGCGCTGGGAAACTGGAGAAGCGACAATCCATCTTAAGGGCAGCCTCTTTCCGCCTATACAAGGAAGTCTTAAGAAAGGCTTAGCGTGAGAAAGAGAGAGGGGGAGAGTTTTATTTATATATTTATATATATATTTATATATTTGCACAACACACACACACACACACACACACACACACACACACACACACACACACACACACACACACACACACACACACAGTATGTGTAAACGTATATATACTTTACTATATACACATGCGCGTGCATATATATACATGTGTGTGTGTGTGTGTGTGTGTGTGTGTGTGTGTGTGTGTGTGTGTGTGTGTGTGTGTGTGTGTGTGTGTGTGTGTGTGTGTGTGTGTGTGTGTGTGTGTGTGTGTGTGTGTGTGTGTGTGTATGGCATATACAGGCTTAGGATATATATATATATATTCTGTATTCTGTATATACTGTATATATGGAGAGACAGACAGACAGACAGACAGACAGACAGACAGACAGACAGACAGACAGACAGACAGACAGACAGACAGACAGACAGACAGACAGACAGACAGACAGACAGACAGACAGACATGCGACAAGAGCAATTCAGAAGGAAATGTGCTGCAATATACTGTAAGCGCAAATGTAAAATTCTTATCAGTGGGACAGTGAGGAGAATCCCTCCCCAGATAGCTAATGCAGGTTAAAGTTGACCACTGCCCAAGAGAGCTAATATTGACACAGGCGTCTGAAGAGACCCAGTAGATAGATGTGCAAACCAAGAACACTGTAGGATTCTAGAAGGTCATAGGAAGAGCAGGAGGGTTCCAGCGAAGTGTGAATGTTTAATTCATCAAAAGCACCTTAGCATTAACCCATAAAGACCTGAGGCCGATTCTACAAATGCCTTCTAAATCAGTGGTTCTCAAACCCCCAAATTGAAATATATCTGGCCCGCGGACTCCCAACTGAAAAATGTTTTGTGCCAGAGAGAGAAGATTTGTGTAAAATAATTCAAAATGATTCAACATTTTTCAAACACTTTCAAGATTTTTCAAAAACGTAAAAAAAATAGCAAAAATCTAAAATGACACAGATGCTTTTTCGGTCTTAATGGGTTAAGACAAGTAAGACGCGCGAACGCGGGAAGCGAACGCAATTTTTTTTAAATAAATATGAAAAAAAAAGATTTAAAAAAAAGTCACCAATAAAAAAATAAAAATAAAATACAAAAAAAATCTGCGTTAAAGGGAGCATCTTAGAAAAATACAAATTCACTAAAAAAAAACTTTGAATGTTTTTGAACAATTCAACAAAGTGTTTGAAGTGCCTGTTTCACCCACTTCCGGGGGGCGGAGCCAAAATCCGAGCCCGGAGTATTTGTTCGTAGACCCCCACTTAGGGGGGGTAGAAAAAGTTTCGGAGCGATTCGGGCACTTTTCATTTAACATGGGGTTTCAATGGGGAGTTTTTAGGAGCCTTCTCCGGGGCGTGGCTTCCGGGGGAAGGGGCGGGCTTAAACGCAACCTTGACAGGTGTGTTCAGTTTTCAAAGACCTTTCATTTGATGTATGGTACGTCTAAATTGGACATTTACTTATCTCAGAGGAGCTGCAGGCAGGCAGTGAACACAGACACACACGCACACACGCACACACACACACACACACACTCACAAGCCGAGCACGGTTTCATAGTAAGCTCCGGCGCGCCTCCTTCCGCTGCGTTCGCAATAATCTCCTCTCAATTGTAAAACAGTACATATAGATAATATTAACCACATTAACCATGGCGTCCTTATTTTTGGCAAGTCGTTATAGGTGAACATTCTCAGAAATAGCCTAGGCCCATATACTTAATGAATACAGGCTGTACTTTGTTGTCACTCAGCAAAAATAGAAGATCACAAAGGGTTGCATTGCGACATAGAGCTTGTAGATCGGTTATTTCCCTCTTATGACGTGTCGGGCTTAAATGAAAAGGACACTTTGGCAGAGGTTTGGGTTGTGCAGTTAACCTGCCATGATGTAACTACAAATGTTGGCCAGATTTCTTCACTAGTTTCTTCATTGATAAGAAACTGATATTGCAATATAGTCTCCTCATTGACATACATTGCAGAGTCAAACAGGTCTCAAAGTCACATTTAAGTAGTTAATGATTACCTATGTTATATGCAGGTTATATACATGTGACAATTGCTTAAAAGTTGAGAAGAACAAACTTGGCACACTGTGACTGAGGAAATCTGAACAAAACAAGCCACATGCCCTTGCATATGACCTTGAGTTGCTAGAATGGACAAAGTTGCGGAGAGGCCAATCAGTAGAAAGCTGGTTGTACTAATATAGTTTCTAAGTACTGTGTGTGTGTGTGTGTGTGTGTGTGTGTGTGTGTGTGTGTGTGTGTGTGTGTGTGTGTGTGTGTGTGTGTGTGTGTGTGTGTGGGGGGGGGGGTGGGTGGGTGGGTGGGTGTGTGTGTGTGTGTGTGTGTGTGTATGTGTGTGTGTGTGTGTGTGTGTGTGTGTGTGTGTGTGTGTGTGTGTGTGTGTGTGTGTGTGTGTGTGTGTGTGTGTGTGTGTGTGTGTGTGTGTGTGTGTGTGTGTGTGTGTGTAACCCTGTATAGCAGGGGTCTTCAAAAGGGGGTCCTCAGAGTTACTACAGGGGGGGCTGCCAAAACTTGAACCTGCACTTGAACCTGCACTTGAACCCTAGAATCCCTATTCTGAGGAGAACTTTAGCCAAATATAGCAGATCTACAAGCGCACAACGCCTCGAGGCTTTGTCAGCTTGTAGATCTGCTATTTTCGGGAAAGAGGTTTGGTGTAGAGGGGAAAAAAAGAGCACATTAACATGAATCCAACATGATAGTGCTGTCAAACAAGTCTATGAAGCCATCTATGAAATCTATTAAAAAGTTTAATCTGCAACACTATTTTATACAATAGTAGGGGGGTCCCTGCTTCATCTCTGTCTCAGCTAAGGGGTCCTTGGCCCAAAGACCTCTGCTGTATAGTAGTACTGAAAATGGATGAATGTATAGGTATAAATAAAGATTGTATTAGAAATAAGACATTGCGGGGAATGCTGGTCTTTATGCTAAACCAGTCTGTCAAGTCTTCTCTGCGGTTTTATATATGCCCACATACTACTGGTGATAGACTGTGCATCATACATTTTTGTATTTTTTATTAATGTTACCTTACTACTTCTTCTACTATTTATCTATCTGTCTTGAAGTCTGACGTGGCGATACGCACATACACAATACGTAACTTAACTGTACTGTTTTGATTGACAGTCCATATGCTGGGGTCTGAGTCACCTAAAAGAGGCCGTGGGAGAGAGCGGGGGGAGGGAGAGAGAGAGAGAGAGAGAGAGAGAGAGAGAGAGAGAGAGAGAGAGAGAGAGAGAGAGAGGTGGGGAGGAGAATCATATCTCTGGTCCAGCCATACGATGGGGCCTCTTGCACAGTATAAATAAACAGAATGTGATAGCCTTGTAAATAGCTCTACTTTCCACCACACCGTCTTAAATAGCCATTCTGTTTTTGTTATGGGAGTTCTGCGAGAGTTATGTATGCTTAAGTCTACTGTATGGCCTAATGTGCACACAGTACTTTAACCCAATAAGACCGGGAAAGCCTGTGTCGATTTAAGATTTGAACTGCTTTAACCATCATTTTATACTTTGGCTATTCAAAAATCGTGAACATTTGTGCAAATCTTTGAATATATATATTTTAAGACATTTTTTACTCAAATCTTTGCTTCTCGGGGTCCCTGGAACAAAATATTTCGAGATGGGGGGTACGCGGCCAAATGCATATAATTTTGGGGGTCCTTGAGCACCACTGATATAGTAGCCTCGGAAACCCATGCCTTTTATTTTTTTTTCAAAAGAAAAAAAGCCTGGGAGAACCTTGCAGGAACGGTGGTTTCTAAACCTTGTTATGTCCTAACCAATCAGAGTGCAGAGGGGCGTCGCTCTAAATTTGGTGACGTCAGCGTGTTCCGTGCACAGGCCGGGGGGAGGGGAGGCGGGGACATAGATTGTTGAAGCAATAGGAAGCGGCGCTGGTACCGAGCGCAAGGCTTTGGATCCGCCCTTCAAGACCTTCGATAGGGCTGGCTCCTCCAGTCTACTGATATAGCAACATACGTTTTTCAGAAAACTGTTAGGATTTAGATGATATTTTGTAGAATCGGCCTCAGGTCTTAATGGGTTAACCTCTGCCGTGTAGTTACTGTAAAATAGCTGGTAAAGGTTTCTAGACCGCATGTTAGTATTATACAGCACTTATACATTTCTATGCGCACAACATAAGCATGCATGTGCGTACGGTATGCATATTTGTGTGTATTTGTATCCAAGCTACTGTGTGTGAATCGAACGCTCCAAGTCCATGTGCAGTAAACGTACAGAGTAAAATCCATGGTAACACTTGCTGTGCATCCCCATGTCTATAATGCATAATAAGTATACTTAGAATGCATTATAATCTGTTCATAACACTGTATAATTATAGTTACAAGAACTCATAAATACTTATAATGCTTTATACAATAATCATGACACATTATAAAGCTACAATGTGAGTGTGTGTGTGTGTGTGTGTGTGTGTGTGTGTGTGTGTGTGTGTGTGTGTGTGTGTGTGTGTGTGTGTGTGTGTGTGTGTGTGTGTGTGTGCGTGTGCGTGTGTGCACATATCTTTACTTTACTATCCTTCCATTCAGAGAAGTGAGGTGTACATATCTTTACTATCCTTCCATTCAGAGAAGTGAGGTGCACATATCTTTACTATCCTTCCATTCAGAGAAGTGAGGTGCACATATCTTTACTATCCTTCCATTCAGAGAAGTGAGGTGCACATATCTTTACTATCCTTCCATTCAGAGAAGTGAGGTGCACATATCTTTACTATCCTTCCATTCAGAGAAGTGAGGTGCACATATCTTTACTATCCTTCCATTCAGAGAAGTGAGGTGTACATATCTTTACTATCCTCCCCAGTGAGACGAGGTCAGAGGTCAGGGCTAGGCTGGTTCTGCTGACTCAGCTGAATACCTGCAGACTCCAGGCAGACTCTCTCTCTCACCCTAGCTGCCTCCAACGGCTCTGACTGCACCCAGTTCCCTCTCTGCCTCTCTTTCTTTCTCTGTCTCCATCTCCCCCTATTTCTCTCTCACTCGGTCAACAGGTGTTTTAACCCATTAAAACCGGGAACGCATCTGTGTAATCATTTCTTCTTTGGCTTTTTGCCTTTTTATTGATAGATTACAGTAGGCTGACAGGAAATGGGGGGAGAGATGGGGGGATGACACGCAGCAAAGGTCGTCGGATCGGGAGTCGAACCTGCGACACGCTGTCAGCCTAGGTGCCCAGACGGTTACGCCAACCGCCCGGGGCCTGTGTAACCACTTTAACCATTATTTAATACTTTGGCAATTCAAAAAAGGCAGATAAACAAGCTCATAGCGCGTCACTTGGTGCTGCGCTATGAGCTTGTAGATCTGCAATTTTTTAAAGATTTTGAAAGTTTGTGCAAACCTTTATATATATTTTTTTAAAGCAAACATTTTTAACTAAAATCTTTGCTTCTGGGGTCCCTGGAACAAAATATTTTGAGATGGGGGTCAGTGGCCTAATACGTATAATTTATGGGGGTCCTTGACATGAAAAGGTTTGAGCACCACTGATATAGAAACATATGTTTTTTCAGAAAACCGTTAGGATTTAGAAGACATTTGTAGAATCGGCCACTGATAACCCCTAAAGCCGGTCAAATGGGAAGGTGTAGATGTGTACATGTCTCCTCCGATAAACATGAAACCACCAGCCGCTTCTTTATACCCGACTGTAAGGAGCTTCAGTAATGCATGCTGTACAGGTGACCAACCCGTAGGAGTCACTATAGTGCAGCGACAGAGATCGGCCTTCGCTGCCGGCTTCCCACCCTTGAATACACGCCACTTGAGTTAATTGGAGCGCCCCGTCCAAGCTGAATGTACTGTGTCAGATGTTTACACATGTAAACTTGTGCCGTGACAATAAAGTTGAAGCTGGGAGGAGGCACATATGGTGGTGGGCAGGAACTTTACCACTGCGCCACCTGAACACCCTCTCTCTCAACTGTTGCAGTTGAGAGAGAAGTGGAATGCTGCTATAGATTGTTGCATCCACTTTGATCATCAGTGGCTTGGAATGGTACAGTAAGTGTGTGCGTGTGCGTGTGCGCGCGCGTGTGTGTGTGTGTGAGCACCCAGGTCTATGTGGGTCCCGAGGGGTCTATCCTTGACCGTGGCCCACTGATTTTCTCCCTGTACACCAAATCTCTTTGCCAAAAACAGCCGCTCTACAAGCCCACAACGCATTGTGTTGTAGCTGGTATTTTCACCAAATGTTCGTCTATTAAGACATGCCCGTAATAGGGACACTAGGGTTCATGTGGTTATAGAGAGAGAGAGAGAGAGAGAGAGAGAGAGAGAGAGATGCTTAGAGTGCTTAGAGACCGTTTTGGCACCGACTAGACTTCAGTGTTGTGGAGATAGAGAGCAGCTGGTCTGCTGTTTACAGGAGTGTCTCTGGAGTGGAGAAGATATTATGGGCCATGTGAGAATAGGTGGCAATTACCACTGATACTGTATATCTGTCTAAGCTGCTCTGCTGCGTTGGATCAGGGCCTGTATGTCTCTGCCTCTTTGTATTACATAGAAGTCTCATCACCTCCACAGTGGCCCGTATCTCTTTGACTTCATCTACTACTGTAAGCTGGCTATAGATTGCAGGTTTTAGCTTCAAAGGGACTTTTGTTCAGAGCCTACAAGACCAGTATAGGTACATGCTTTCAAGTGCACAGCTTTAGAAAAGAGGGGGGGAAAACTATTGTCATGCAGTGTGTACTAGGGGCAGGTCAGGTGGAGGTCAATCTTTGTTCCGCTGGCAAGAAGCGAACAGCGTAAACAATGACACAGGATCGCTGCTAGGGTCAGTCCCTTCTGAAGGTTTCTCACGAAAAAAGGTAGAATCCGTGTGTCGGGATTTAGCGGGTGCACTAAGGGATTTCACTACCGGTGGCGGGCCGGGCACAAATATTGTTGTGGCATCAAATAAATACAATCACTTCTGCAGAAGCTTAGCTCTAAATAAGCCAGCGTTGAACAGCTAATCTGAGCAGAGAGAGAGAGACAAACAGAAAGACTGAGAGAGAGAGAGAGAGAGAGAGAGAGAGAGAGAGAGAGAGAGAGAGAGAGAGAGAGAGAGAAATAGTGAGGGCAAGAGAGAAGTTATAAACATAAGCTCTTATTCCAGTCTCAACAAAAAAATCTGGCAAGACCAGGTGTGCTGGCAAAGGGTCTGCAATTAAATACAAGAAAAAAAGGGGAAAAAAAGGAAAGGGAAAAAAAAAGAAACACAGGAAAGAGATTTTTCACAGCATCCAAGGAATGACTACAAGAGTCTTCTAGTCTGCAGTGTTATGGACAAGATCTCACTTATTTCTACACAAACACATCTGTAGAGGGATGGAAGGGGACACATCTGGGCCCCCAGCAATCTTAAGTCTCAATACTCTTGAATTATCAGCTTTTGATATTCTAAAACCACAGTGTTCGGTATATTCTTGAATTATCTGGGCACACACTTCACTGCCGGCTTCTAGTCTCTCTCTCGTCTCTCTCTCTCATGCCTTCCAAGTCCTCCTTCGCCTCCTCCTCCTCCTCCTCCTCCCAGCAAGAACTGACAAACTGCTCTGGTGTAACGAACCCGCTGAACCTAGCCAGAGCCCTCTTGGATAACAACAATACTACGATGTGAGGGCAGACAGACTGTTAGAGAGGAGGAAAAGGGGAGGATATCCCTGTTTGTCAGCACTTTGTTCCGGCTAGTTGGGTCTCTGGCGGGTTGATCGAGGCAGTAGACATGGACCCCACTTATTCCGAAAGGTCTTTGGACTCGGAATATAGTCGGCTGAATTTACAAAGATAATATTATTTGAGCCTTTGCGCGTCATGAAAAAAAATAGGCTGAGAGGATGCGGTAACCAGTCGGATTTTCGGCGTGTGTGAAGAAATTCCTGTGTCTGCTAGTGTTCCACGCTTCCACACGCACCCCATAAAAGAAAAAGAAACAGAAAGAAAGAAAAACAGTCCCCGGACACCGGGCGAGAGCTCCCAACGAGCCTGCCGCTTCTGGCTCGCGCAACACATACTGTACCACAAGTCAAGAGAGAAGAAGACAAGGAGAATAGGCAACAGGGGAGGGAGATAGTGTGTCATCCTGTTGTAATCTCTCCCCTTTCTGACAGCTACTGTCACTATCCCCAAAGGTGTTGGGGAGTGGTGAGGCCACCCCCGCCTCATCCCAGCACTCACTGAACCTGGGACTCCTCCAGGTGTCTTGCTCAGGGGACAATTGACACACACTGTAGACTGAGCGGACTGGCGGGTGGACCGGCTACCGTTCTAATTCCCAGATGGCCTCTCTACCCACTCAGCTTCAGCTATGGCTGCCACAAGCAGCTGTGTGTATAACACTGAGGAGGGGAGACTGGAATGGGAGTTCATAAAGGCAGATGTGATTATTACAGTGGTGTGACTCAAACAGGGGGATGTTACGTTATACAGTATGCTTCAGTGGCCGGTGGGTAACAAATAGGGTACTATTTAAGACATCCGTGGGGGGGGGGGGGGTTCCCCCGGAAGAAAAAAACTAATAGATGAAAGGGGGGGATGGGGGGAGGGGGTACAAAAATAGAAAGTGGGGGAAGAGTAAAGAGATGAACCTTCTAAAAGAGTCATTACTCATCAGTGGCCCTCTCCAAACACCGGGGCGCTCGTGCTTCACCCGCAGGACCCACAGTGCATGACATGTTTCCCCTGGCTCTCTCCAAGAGTCAGGACACTGCAAACCACAGGGGTGCGAGTTTAGACAGACAACTATGCAGTTGGCCCCCGCAGCAGCACAGACAGTAGAACCAGATACCACTGGGCTGACCGTAAAAGACTACCATTAGTCAAGCAAGGTCATGCAGTTAGAGCTTAATGACCTTAACAGTTTACAGTGCGGGTGTCACCGAATATCCTCAAACCTTCACGCTGCGGACGCAGGGCCAAGGAGGATACAGACAGTCGGGCCTGGCGTTTACTTGGTGAAGCCGGTGGCTTTAGGAACAAAGGAACCTATAGAGGCTTCTAATCAATCCGTTTGCCTCATTTCATTTCTCCTTCCCTCTTTTTCTTGGGTAACTCAAGTAAAAACAAGCATGGCACATAAATTCCCCTCCCGCGGCTTGACACAGAGAGGTTTCTCTTTGCCTCTCAGGACAGTAGCTAGTAATATATAGGCAAATGTTTTTTGTTTGCATGCAAGTATCTAATGCATTTTACGTGTCTAATTGTGCCTTTTAACATAGTTTACATACTGTACATAGTGGGAATCCTTCCACCTCAAACCAAAAGATGCGAGAAATAAATGCAACTGAAATATGAGATGTTCTTGGTTTTAAATACCTCAGAGCTGATGAGCCAGCTATCATTTGGGCAATGATTGACAATGTCTGTCCTGTACGTATTGCGCTTTGAACAACTTCACTGCATCGTATTAAGTCACTGTAGTTGTGCACAGTAATTTGCACAGTTTATTCAAGCTCACACTCGAAAGATGCCATAAACCATTTCATCCAATATGTTTTGCAGGTTGGTCAACAAAACTGACTCAATTTGTCGAATCTTGTGAAGAACCATTATGGGGTTTTCTCAGAGGTCAGCCAATGAAGCCCATTCCTCACAGTGAGCCTTCTCTGGCACAAATACAGTATAAAGACACATCTCATGCTTATCTTTTTGTCCCTGGAGGGAAAGAGCCTTATTTGCTCTGAACGGCAACGTGCTTTACCCATCGATTTGTTTCCCTCGCGGTGACAGTTGGAAAGGTTACCAGAACCAGAAGCTCGCTGTCGTGAAGCTCCCCAACGTTCAGCCGCACTGTTTGACCCTAGCAGCTGAACCATAGTGGCAGCCATTACTGTAACATTAACCTGTCTCCTATGATTTATGGCTTGAACTGGAATGATGGGGAGGGACTCTTCGTCACAGTTTAGCCCTAAAACCACACATGAATCGAGGGGGACTTGCATTATGTCCATGCTGCTTGCGGGAGCGGTGCCATTGATATCTCACTGTAATCGCTCATCCCAACGCTGACACAGACAAAATGCTTCCTTGAGTCATTAGTCTTCTTGCAGCCCTTTCACTGAAATCTGTAGGATGGTGGAAATTCCAGGCCTTTAAAGCATTGTGCAATATTTTTTGCTAGTCACATGGTCTGAAAATAATATTGATTGTATGAAGGGTTCATTGACCACCACTATGGACCAGTCAGTATGTGCACATGCCCGCTGTTTGAATCTAAAGCTCCTCCTGGGACTTTTGGGCCAGAGAATTCAAGAATATACCGAACAGAATAAACTGTTGCCAGATCTGTTGAAACACCTTGACGCCCCCCCCCCCTCCCAGGCCCAGATTATCCAATCTTTGAATTTGGATCCTGAAAAGTAACAGTTTTGGACAAAATGAAGTTTCTACCTGACAGAGACGTTGTGAGTCTATACATGAAAATACTCAATTTGCAAGCCTGTATAGACTCTATACAGGTCTAAGTCCCACCACTGTTAAGGCGGTTACACACCGG